>NC_079167.1:32761470-32843970 GCF_947568905.1 Ostrea edulis | reverse complement strand
AAAAGCGAAAGAGATTTGTTTGAATATTCACTACCAAAATTTCATTCAAGTGGTACATATGCGTAATTATTATTTTCTTACACTTATAGTGCTTATTGACATTCATGAAACTAAATAATAATAGTTTATGACATGGGCCAAATCGCTCACCTGAGCAGCAGTTCTTAGCAATAAACAAGCTTGAGCAAAACTATCATTATACAAACAGCTTGATTCGGAAAAAACTTTTCAAAAGTAATGTCTAAAAATTCATTAATTATCAAACTTTACTACAAATTCATTAAATATCATATGCCCTTGTAGATGGGTATGACCTTTCATATGAACAAATTTCATCCAAGGATGCTTTGTGCCATTTAGTTTACTTCACTTGTAAATCTTTGTTCCACTATCGACTTCACCCTAACCCCACAGGTCATGGTTTTACACTTTGTCTGGAACCTTTCATATTAATTTCAGCTTTTCTGAGCCAGTGGTTCTCTATTTTTAAATATCTCCAACCTAATTTTTGTTATCTCTCCTTTAAACAAACTTGAATCCCCTTCACCTTACGATGATTTGTATCAAGTTTGATTGAAATCGACCCAGTGGTTCTGGAGATGAAAATGTGAAGTTTACAATGTCAATGACAGACAATGGAAAGTTTTGATCACTTCAGCCTTCGGCCAAGGTGACCTATATATACGTGTAGTTACATCAGTTTCCGTCTTTATATATGACCTGTCTCAGCAACCCAATTATGTTCAGCAATCATCGTTCCCATGTCCATGTATACGACACAATGACAGTTTATACGAAACGCTTATTGTGGGTATGCTCTCAAACAATATTCCCTTTTTTATTTTGGATTTTTCCTCCAGATCTTGGGGATTATATTAGATATACAGATATGCATGATTTGGCACATAATTGGATAGTTGAAAAAATACCCCAAGTTACAGCTTTAATAATGGAGATTTATATGACATTGTATTCACGGGGAAATGACTGCCATTACATTGAAAGCTCCACAGTAAAGTTTTTGTGATCAAATCTATCCTAATGTTTCTCCATCGCAAATTCAAGATGACTTGGACACATATAATTTTTTTTTTCCATCATTGTATTTGATTGCGGCAAAAGACCACAATTAAGGATCACAACACACACTGTCTAGTCATAAAACATCTGTGACAAATAAGAGCCTCAGTTGTCTCTCTACTATATAAATACAAATATTTCTAGCATGTCTACTAGCAATCTAATTAAAATTAGATGTTAGATCCGCTCGCGTACTCGCATACATATGTATGCGAGTACGCGAGCGGATCTAACATCTAATTTTAATTAGATTGGTCTACTAGTTGCCTTGATTTTAGTGAAAGACATTCATGGCTCTTTGTGACCCCGACAATGAACTACCTATGGATAATTATAACATGTAGAGAACTTTCAAACGGTACGTGATATTACATGAACATACAAGAACTGCTATTGGCAGGAGCATTCATGATTCACATTAATCACATACACCATTTGTTTGGACGGTATCAAGATGCCAGAGCACTATTGAACACTTCTTTTAACCATACTTCATTCACCATGTACATGTGTAGTACAGATATAACAGTATGCTCGTGGTACATTCACCACGTACATGTGTAGTACAGATATAACAGTATGCTCGTGGTACATTCACCATGTACATGTGTAGTACAGATATAACAGTATGCTCGTGGTACAGTTGTACAAAAACCAACCAACAGATCAATCCTGGACAAGGTTTATTTATTACACTATAACAATAACTGTCCAGCCTCCTGCACCCACCATCTCACTGAAAAAGAAAAAAGAAAAAGGCAATATAGTAAATGTAAACATTTATATATAGTAAAATCAAATTCTGAGGAAGCCCAGTTTTGGTGGTGTCTGTAGATATAACCTATCAACCAATTTATCAGTGAAGTTTTCTCTTTAAACCGCACCTCCTTCTATAGGGGGGAACCTGCTCACCGCCAAAACTGTCCACCTTGAATGCTTAGACTGTTTATGTTATGGTGTTCACTACACCCCAGACCCACTCAACAACGAGCATTAAACTTAATATTCAATTTCAAAATATTGTTAATATTCACATCTCATATTTATAGGTTGAAGCATATTTATCTTAATATCACTTATATAATGAACATAGGAAGTAAAACATTTAAATTTTTTCTAAAAATTGTGACTCCATCTGATTTTATTTTCTCCATGCAGTTCGAGCTCAAACATTCTTCAAATGATGACATGGAGCATGAACTCCACATATCAACTTTCCTTGTAAGAAGCATGCAGGTTTTTCATTCCAAGAAAGTCACTACAAATTCTTAATTTGATTCACTATACTGTACACATAAACAACAGAATAAAATACCCCCCCCCCCAACCCCCAAATTTTAAACAATGCTCCATTCTATTTCATTCATGACATTACTTTTTACTTGATTTATGAATACCATATCATTATAATGATATGTTTGATTGGTTTGTAAAACCTCTTCAATGATATATCCTGATACCATGTTGTGGTTAATCATGAAATATTGTTTAACATTCTAAGATGAAATTGTAAACTTATCAATGTTTCCAAAAATAAATCTGTATTGGAAATTTCCTTTGCCAGTATTTAATCATTGTTCAAACCTCCTGTCCATGTAATTCTTACCCAAATAGTGACTTAGTCTCATTGTTAAAACATGTTTCAGTATAAATCAAGTGGAATAAAATAAAATAAAATTTGTAGCATGTTCATTCAGATGAAATGAAGCAATTACAGCATGTTGATTTTGGTCAAAACAAGGTTTGATTGCATCATTCAAAAGGATTCCATTGATACTGAGCTCTTGGCTAACACCATGCTATAATTGTACATTAGCACTTTCATAATTAGTCCACTTCAAATTGTTAGCTATTAATGATTGATCAACAAAAATTGAAAAAAGAAAGTGCTTTACAAAAGGTGCACACATTCAAGGGAGTTAATTGTTAGCTATTAATGATTGATCAACAAAAATTGAAAAAAGAAAGTGCTTTACAAAAGGTGCACACATTCAAGGGAGTTAATTGAACACTTGGATCTTAAGGGTGGGAGTTGATTAAGTCACAAATGATATTGTCCTGCTGCGACAGATGAAAATTTGAAAGTAGCATTATTACAATGACTGTTGGGTGAACAGTCTTGCTACTTATTTCTCATGTGCCACACAGCTGACCTCTGACGCAAGGCTGTAGCAGCTAGGGTTTTTTATTGTGCCAATGCAATTCTCGCTTTTAATGCAGAGCAATTGGCAAAGAAACTGTCACTACCGTTTTCGAACATCTTATGTTTGATGCGGTTGCCAGGGTCTGAATATCGGACCACTCAATCACGAAGCACCTGCATTATGTCAGACATGTCCCAATCTGATATAGAATATCTGAATAAGACTGTATGTGATCCGATCTATTACCGTCTGGAATTTATTTTCAGAATTCATGTGGTCGATTATAAGATATCGATGTCATAACAAAATAAATCGGCTAGACAGACAATATCTTGTTCATGGGAACCTCTACAGACTCGCTGCCAAAGCTGTTATCATTAAAAGTAATGCAGCAATATTACAGTTCTAGCTCATCAGCACAGCAATATCACTAAATTTGATAGAACAGAGCAAATGGTTTGCATTAGCTAAGAAAAACAGAGGAAAAACACAACACACAAAAGCTTTATACCTGAGACACCATGGTTTACTTCTGTAAACAACATTAACAGCATTATATCCTACACCTTACAATCATTTTTATCATAGCCACTGCACATTTATCATTCAACCGTGTCTTAATCAGAACACTGCTCAACCAGAGACCTTCGATCCTCCAGGTCACCAACATCGCATGGCAGACAGTTGAGTGTTCAATTTACCTCGTATTTATAGGTTATAGACTTTGTATGGGAAAATATGACGACTGAGTTTTTTGGCGCGTAGGTCCGTTCGCTACAAAAAACGAGGTCGTCATATTTCCCATACAAAGTCTATAACCTTTTTATTATATACTTTCAATTTCATTTAGAAACTAACAACAATTTTATTTTTAACAATAACTTTATCGGTTTAACTGAGTAAAAGATGAAAAACACGAAAAATTTGAATTTTAACGGCGTAGAAATTTGATTGTGACGTAATGTTTGCGGGCCGGAATGTTTCCGGGCATATATCGTGTGATATATGCCCGCAAACTTTCAAAGAAAAAAGAAGAGATGAAATTGAAAGTATATAATAATTATATTTATAGCACGTTTGCACAAGATTTCCGATCACTATGTCATGAATGCCACTTGTGTGGGTCTGTATTTCTAATGTACACAGTTGAGTAATAAAGCGGGAGTCTCTTTCATCCTACGTATCAGTATCTGCACCAGTCCTCGACCACGCCACGTTACAGAGTCCTGGACTGGTGAGGAGGACCAATGCCTTGTTCGATACATAGAATGTAAAGTGACATCCTTCATAATCCACTTTCTAAAATTCTTTACAAGTTCAGATTTTTAACTCCTTTCAATAAATACAATGATTATCTATTACACTTCCCCTTTGGTATCAAACCTAGAGTGTAGACGATGTGTTTGAAGATGTTGAACACTCCAGGGGTCACTTGTATAAACTACCATTGAATGCATTCTGTGTTGGACACAGATGGCGGATTTTTGAGCCCCAGCAGTTGTTTTGAAGAGCCTTACCTTCTTGCCGGTTCCAACTTTAGCCTTCTTTGTACCCCTAACTTTCTTTTGCCTATTCTTCCTTTCTTTCCTTTGTTTTCTGCCGGTTCTCTTAATTTCAACTAGACCGTGCTACGAAAGAAAAGAAGCAGAGCTGATGAAACACGACATAACAACCATAGAAGCATTTTGCAGCTTCAACAAAAGCTTAGTTTTTTCTTCTTTTTCTTTAGTTCTTTTTCAACAAAACATTGCCCTTTGTTATAGGATTAAACATTCTTTTTGAAGAATTCATCGATGTGTAAACTCTGGACATTTTACTCAGAAACTGAATAAAAGTGCAAAGCACAAAGCACCTTTATGCTAATAAGTTTGTGAGTAAAATGTCAGGAGTTTACAATTCGATAAATTCTTCAAAAAGAGTGTTTAATTCTTATAATTCTAACTCGTTCCCTGTATTATAAATTTAAAAAATTTGAATAGTTTCCCCCACTAGGTTATTTGTTTCCAGGCGTGTATGTATAGATAGCGTTTTTGGATTTATTGATGTGTAAATTCTCATTTAGTTTTATCTTTGTCCAATCAAAACATCTGTAATAAATAAACATTGGAATTATTCAAGATTTATAAAACTTGTACATAGGTTGACTTTTATGCAAGCATATACAACGTACTATAAGTGATTTTTTTTTTCCTTTTTGAACTACCACCCCTCCTTTCAAATTGGGAGAAAATAGCGACATTTTCCCAAACATTGGAAAAAATCATTTATATAGGTTTTGTCTGAGATTGTGATTTTTCCTTTTGCTGATGAATGCTTGATTTCAAATTGGGGAAAATAGATTGCAAATTGGAAAAAAATAACAATTTTTGCGAGGGGAAACCAGTGATATTTTAGCACACACACAAAAATCACCGAATAATGAAATAGGATATCAAATAATTACTCTTTGTAATCTGTATTTAGGTTCAAACTTCTTGGCAAAGTCTAAGCTGTCGTAGATTAGACCAAATCCTGATGTTTTACCGCCACCAAACTTGGTCCTGAACCCAAAACAGAAAATGACATCTGGTGTTGTCTTGTACATCTTGGCGAGTTTTTCTCGGACTTCTGTTTTGGGGATGGTTGCCTTGCCAGGGTGCAAGACATCGACGATCTAAAACAAAAATTTATACAAGGTGAAAAGCATCAGTGAACCAAGTAAAAGATTGACAAATTTGACACTTACTGTAAACAAGCTGTGATTTCAAATAACATTTACATTGATTTGAAAAGAGTATCAAACTTTCTCTAAATCAGCTGGTTATAAGATTATCACACTATCGCCAAATTTGTATAACATGCCCGTCGCACTCCAGAAATTAGACTTGGTATCTCGCTTTGAATTGAGTAGCATTCAAAATTGTCAATGGGTGAAACTGAATGGATTTGTTGAGAAAGTGTAGGATCAGTTCAAACAACCAACACTGAATGGACAAGTGGTTGAGGAAATGAATGGCTTATTGTATTGTTTTTGTAAATATGGTAGATTCTGCCCTATACAATTAGATGAATTACAATATTGTTTACAGAGTAGAGTCCGTAGCCCTATACAATTAAATGAATTACAATATTCAGAAAGTTTGTTCTTGTCCCAATTTTCTAGAATTTGGTAATAAGCCAACTGCTCACTAATGGTATGAAATTCAGACTATAAATCAAAATATATGATGATTTCTATGTTATTATAATTTCAATGACCATAACTAGGATTTTATTTTAAAAATAGTTTTGCAAGTTAATAGTAATTTAAGTTATATTTCAAATGAAATCAGTTTCGTCTCGTAAGAACAAAAAGAATCATTAACAGGTTTCAAAATAAATCCATTAAAAAAAAAACAGGGTCTTTTTTCTACCCACTGGTACTGGTACCCATTCAATCGGGAAAAATAGCGTCAAAATCGAACAAATTGGGAATTTTCTACCAATGTATTGGCAAATGATTTAAACGAAAAGGAAAAATTATAAAAAACATAACAATTTTTTACGGTAATATTTGCTGTAGTGTTTGTAGTGTGACATTAGGATTCATCGTAGGCTCTACAATACACACTCTGTCATGATCTGTACTTTCGATTTAATACCGGAAGTGAACATTTTAGTAAACTTGTACATTTCAGACTAAAGTAAATTACTATGTCAGCAGCCTGTTTTTCTGCAAGTGAATTGGGAATTTTTAGTTTCAAAATTGGGAAAAATCAATGATTTTTGGCATTGGGAATGGCATCATTTATCGGTACCTGTTGTATAAGGGTGGGGGGAGGAACCCACTGGAAAATAAGTGTAAAACTTGATATCTCGTTGTGACACAAAATAGTCCACTCCGATTGTGTTTTAGACTATTATATGGTAACATAAAATATGTGTGTTGCTGCTGAACCCTCTAGCTGGCTAGAGTTAATTTCTTTCATACAAGATTTAGCTTATGTATCTTTTGCTTTCAGCAATTTGACTTGATTTAGATATATTACTACACCAGGGAACCCACAAAACAATGAAAATTGAGTATACCACTTTCCAAAGACAAGTATGAAATCCTGAGTGAAGTGTATTACCAGTGATTGGGAAAAGTAACAATGGCACGTTACCAGCTAGTATCAATGTGACATTTCTAAAGTGAATGTGCCATATTGAAATTTTTACGCGACATGTTAAAATGACAAGTCCGAGAGATCAGTAAATTATAATCTAAACACTACTGACAGACTGTATTGCCATAGGTAACTTTAGTTTTACTATTTGTGTTAAATTTACGTTTTGCCAAAGTTAGGATTCTCGTCGTGCTTGTCTGCTTTGATGTTTCCGCGTCATCGTCTCCTTCTGCTCCAACACTATTACAAAAGCATTGACAGCGATCAAGATTTTTCAAGCACTTAATCGATATAGATTAAGTGGGGGATCAGCTCAAAAGTTGAAAAGTTCGTATATCTACCAAGTCAGTGGAGAAAAGCTCAAACTAGGTATATCGATGATATACGCGACACAACGGCGCAGCGTTTTCAATATTCTATACTCCATTTTTTAATTTAATGCGACTTTGGTGCAGGGCGCGTGCTTATCCCAATCACTGCATTACAAGGATTTTTCAAGGCCCAATTTACTGTCAAAATATTAAAATATTCTCCATCCAAAATTAAGTCCAATTTTCCCCTATAGGTGAATATTTTCCCCCTTTTTAAAGAAAAAAATCTCCTTTGATTCATTCGAAATGCTTAGCTAAAAACTTATCTACATTAAATCAAGATCGACATTCTCCTACACTCTTATCATTCAAACCTTTTTCAAGATATATTCTTTGTTCGCATCCGAGTACATCTTAATGATTATGAATGTCATAATCTGAGGGTGAAAGGCAGCCTCATGTATACTCAGATTGCATGATTTTGCACTATTAAATAAAAATTCGGGGGTGGGGTTGTTTCATACCGGACCCCCTAGCTGTTTCATACCTTCGGCACTCAGTTCAAGCCTGTGGCTCTACATATTCCCCTTTTATGGGAAAAGGATAGTAGATATAATTCTTGGTAGAAAAATCCCTGATTATTAATATATCTTACGGCGTGACAGTGTTCGAGGCCGAAGCAAAAAGTATTGACATTAGACAGGACAAAAAAACAACCCAAAGTTAGCACAAAGGCAGAGCTTTATCAAAGCATCCTAATTTTGAACATTTGATCCACCTAATTATTGAACGTGGGAAATATAACGCAATTGATCAGGGCCGTCAATCTACCCGAATTGGGTCCGATATTCGGCCCCATTCCCAATCCAAGAAAGTGCCCTTTTTTCCCAATTTATAAGTAAAAAATTCCCAACTCGACCAGCCCTCGAACTCGGGAAAAAAAAAAAATTAAAAAACAAACCAAAACTCAACACGCTGTATCGTGTTTATCTTTTCGGCGTATCGTGTTTATCTTCTCGGCGTCTAAATGACCGAGATGCGTTTTATTTGAAGCGTTTGAGCGGTCCTGATGATACAGCAAATTGTACTAGGACAATTCGTTTAACAGAGCTAATATAAAACATTACGATGAGTTTTGAATGAAAAATAGGTGTTGGCCTGAATATGTTCTAAACCATTAATTTAACTTTTAAGAATTTAGGTATTACATTATGTACATGCTACAGCGTGTTTTGTGTTCTCGCAAGGAAAACGTGACCAGAACGAAATCGCGTACGAACTGATGGAAAAAAAAAAGGTCGCACAATGCAAAGTATTACAGGAAAAAAATTGATCAGAAATCAAAATGAAAGCGCATCGATATGTGAGGGAAAATTCTATGCATTCTGTAAGTTTCCCAATTTTGTTCAAAATGACGCTAATTTTCCCAATCTCAAGGGTCCCGGTCCCTGTACCAAAATATGCTGTGACAGCCCTGTTGATGTAAACAGTGCATTGTGACATCATATTCAGCGTCAGTATCAAAATAGGATTACATAGCACAATCACGTTCATCGAGGAGTGATTATATATGAATAAGAAAATAAGATTTACATGCTTTTACAGATTTTATGTAACATCTCACAACGACGTGAATTTGGGTAGACGAAATTCAAAATGGAGAAATACATGTCCACGCGCTAATATTCAAATCGACGCCATTGGGAACAAAATTTTCAAGTTCCATAGGTATGGTTTAATTTTTCATTAGTTTTCTATATTTTCCTATAAAACATTACGTGTTACCTATAGGGAGAGCTCTGCTCTCACGGTCTTCGAGCCGTGAGAGGGCTTCACCCTCTATTAATATAATGACAGACGATGGGATTTTCAATTTGTTAGTACTATACGTTTATACCATACCATTTGCTTCCTACACAGCAAACGATTTGTCATGAACTTTCTAGTTCGAATGGTGGCCGCCCCTTCACTCTGAAAATGACAAATTTACAATAAGTGGTGCAATTCTTTACAAGCTCGTCTTACACCACCCTTCCCGTATAATGCTTTGAATCTGTTGTATATTTCCCTTTTAAATTGAATTTTAATTCCAGAATGAACATATTAGAGTGCAAAATTAAACGATTAAAAACTCAAAACCTTAAACGAATTGCACTTAAAATGCACGTGAAATCAGCATATCATACCGATGTAAACAAACACCTCAATTCAATTTTCTTGGTAAAAAATACCTTTGGACATTCAAATCATATGTTTAAAACTATCTACATAATATAAAGAATGTATTTTATTAACTTTCCATTCATTTGTCAAGTTAAAAACTATGGATTATCACGGATTTAGAATGCAATAAAGCCCACCATGTTGAATTAGTTGAAGGAACACCGGAAAAAGGACCTGTACCGGAAGTACGAAACTGAAAATGAAAGTAAATCTGTTCAAACGAGTTCAAGAGAGTAAAGGAAGTATTTCCTCGCTGTAAGCTAGTGTGCAATACTAAATGTCACTGCAGTGATCAAGTGTATCGCGGTGGGTACAGATATATGTTTAAGTGCTTTATTAGGTTTAATTTATTAAGATCACGTGACTTTTGTTATGGCGTCCAAGTCGGAACTTGTGTCCAACGCGTTCGAGCTAAACAGTTCTGCCTGTTCCACAGAAGCAGAGGTTGTAAAATTCTTCCATTATTTTCAGCAGATTATGAAAATATTTATACATTTAACATTGGTGGCTAAATGCACTTGCAGTTTAATTTGAAGTTTTATCTACTTTCATTTTTCTCGACTCGAACCAAGTTGAAGTCATAACATAAGTTCATAACAAAATAGATTCCACCCAGCGCAGCATTCAACATATGAAATATATATAGTAATGGCTGGTAAATTTCTTTTAGATTTTGACCTAATTTCCAATAAATTACAACTTCTTCACAGACCTGTTGTAATGGTAATGCATTGTAATCATTACATTTTTTTTTTTAAAGTAATGGGGTGTAATGCATCCATTTTTGAATTACTAGTAAATGTAATGCATTACTTTCATAAAATTGCCAGTAATGACCATTACTTTTCAATTACATTTGAATTACATAATTTACATATCATTTTTAATTTCATGAAATAATCTTAAGTTTTCCTTAGTTTCAATGAAAGTGATTAATAATTTTTAAAACATGATACATTAAAAATACATTCTTTAGAATAAACATTTTTTTTTTACTGTGTTCGTTCAATGGTCATTTATGAATAATTCAATTGATTTTTTAATGGAAATCTTTAATAAAAAGTTGTGAAATCAATTGAAGGACTTTAGGTAAATATTTTAAATTTCATCTAAGTGATATGAGGTCAGATATGAGATCAGACACATAAATAACATGTTACTTAATCATGTTAATATAAGTATTGCAGGCAAAGTTTTCAAACCAGAACACTGCTCTCTGACTGACAATACTTTTGAAAGAATGCAACTATAATGTGTAAAATAACAAATATACTTATTCACAATCTGATTTAAAAGTTAACTTAAATAAATTGTGTTCATTAAAATTTTCTTTGTATATTTTTTTTTTGGTAATGTGTAATGTAATTCATTACTTTAGCAAAGTAATTTTAATTTAATTAATTACTTATATGAATGAAAGTAATTGTAATTGTATGATGAAATTCCAATGTAATTGTAATTTAATGCATTACATTTTAAAGTAATTGACCACAGGTCTGCTTCTTCATAGTATAGTTTGATGCAGATGAGTTTGATGATGCCCAAACTCAATTATTGTGCAGTTATTACTGTGGGTTTTAGACAGGTTTGATCACCGCTGTCAGACCAGATAGCTCAGTTGGTAGACTAGAGATTCAGGAGGTCCAAGCCTCGGGATCATTTAAAAAAAAACAAAAAAAAACAAACAAAACAAAACATTCAAACTTAAGTCAAAATTTCAATGAACTTGAACTGAAACTCTTAATTTGCAGACACTAGAAATTTGATGAAGCAATATTGAATAACTTTTTTATTTTGAATTGTTTGGCTTTTCAATCATTTCATTACTATACTTAAGCTTAAAATGTTTCATGATCCTGGGGCCTGGTTCAAATCCCGGTCTGGTCCATTGCATTTTCTCCCTTATGGTTACATTACAATGCGAATGAACCAGTAAAAATGCATACGTACTGTTGCACATGTTACACAAGCAAAACATGAAGTTATGATTATTTGATGTTCTATCAACCTTTTGTGTTATTTCTAAGTTCTTTTCATTCCACAGATTTATTTGCTATGAGTGAACCACCTAATAAGAAGAGAAAAACCATATTAGATTTCTTTCGTAGAAAAGAAAAAGGTTAGAGTTGAACATTCAGTAATGATCATTTTGATTGATGGAGAAATTTATATCTCATTTCATCGAGCTAAATTTTAAAAAAAGGACAATTACACGTGTGACAGTTGCAACATTATAGATTTATATACACATGTTTCTTAAAGTATGGATTTTGTTTGGTTTTGAATTTGACTGTCAGTGAAAGCTGACAGATATAAATATCATCCACTTTGCTTTGAGGAAGTACGTCTAGTTAATATACTTAAAGATTAATTTAGAGTTTGTGATATTTATTTTTTACATTAATATATACATTTTTAACACATTGTATTGAAAACCCATATTTCCTTGAATAAAATCTTACTTGCACTATGTCTGAGTTATGGCTTTACTGAAACTTCCATTTTTCTTTACCATCAAAAATGGGAAATTGAAGTTTGCTAACATGGGTAGTTAAAACAATTAGTTTTGCTTTTTAAATTCTTTTTTAAGAATTAAAAGTGTTGATTATGAATGACCCTGGTCCTTTGAAATCAAAGATGAAAAAAATTACTGTCTTAATGTACATGTTGGATATTTGAAGGTAAAAAAATACCAGCAGAAAACTTGAACAGCAAAAAGGAACTGATTCAGAATCAGGAAATGGCCAAGTAAGTGATAAAGCATGAACTACATGCTAAATACAGTGTACTGTATATTTATATCATATTGAGAACTACTGAAACAAACTCTGGTCCTGTAGAAAGAGAAATTTTCTTGGAAATGGGGAAGTAAGTGCAACAAAATGTTTAATTTCTTATTAAAATTAAAAAATACATAAGCTGTGCTTTAATTTAAGCTCTTTGATTTGTATCATAATCATATATATTGTTAATGTATCCTATATCACATAGTTAGGGGAAGAAAACTGGAGGGAAATTTGTTATTTTGAGGTTAAAACACCATTTTATCGTGAAACGTTTGAATGTTTCGAAGTAAACACTATAAATTTTAATTTAAAATTCAATGCAATAGGTCTTGATGATCTTTTACAGGTGTAGGAAGAAATATACTTTTTATACGCCCGTCTTTAGACAGAACGTATTATGGTACAGCGATGTCTGTCCGTCTGGGGGTTTTCTCTTTATAATTTCATTTCCCTTTCACATATCATGCTGAAACTTGCTGTGTTGCTTCTTTGTGGGTCAGTCTAGATCATACTGCAATTTTGATCCATTTCGACCTTTTTTCCAGGAGTTTTGTCCCTTTATTTGGAAATAATTATTATATGGAGGGTACATAATTTGTCCGCCCTACTCCTACCACAGTTTTCAAGTGAGAGCCTTCTTATTTTGTGGAGTGTTGGTATGGGTATTGAAGATGTGCATGTGGGATGGATTTTGATTTTCTACAATTTTTGAGAAAATTACAGGTTGTTGAACTTAGTCCATTTTGAGGAAATCTCGATTTTTAAGCTAAAACCCTTTGTTCATACGAAAGTTTGTCACAGCCTCATGATGGCTGATACTACCTGAAGTATCAAAGTTATACAAATTATAGCACAAGAAAAACACCCTATGTAAGCATTTTACGGGCGTATTATGTACCGTTTGCGGTACTCTTGTTCCCTACATACTTTATGTGCATCAGAAGTAAATCAGATGTTTCATTTTCATTCTCATTTGTAATACATTGTTATTTTTCTCTTTTCCTCTTAAAATGAATATCATATTTATATCGTGTATGGAGGGTTGGCTTAAATGAATATTTTGAGGTTCCCCTTTGTGTATTTGTCTAAGTATAGTATATCAAGGTACAATTTTCCACTAAGAAACATCGATTTTTGCAATTCGATAATTTTCTATATTTGCTACACTGTTCTGTTTCCAAGGAGTGCAGTGGTCTGTGCTTTCTGCTGGGGAGAGAAAGAGAGAGAGAGAATCACTAATGCATAAATTGTTTCAATGATGTCAGTCTTATAAGTTACAGTACTGTTTCAGTTGTCCCAACTCTGTGAAAGATAAAGTCATTGGGAACCCTGGCTCAGGTTAGAGATCTGTAATGTAGATAATCTGTAAATATGTAGATAATCTAATTATGTAGATAATCTGTAATTATGTAGATATCAGTAATTATATCGATATCTGTAATTATGTAATATTGTATTAGACTGAGGGTCAAAACCTTAAAATTTCAAAAGCCAAACAATGATGGTTTGGAATTGATTTATTTAAGAATACATGTTATAGTGACCCGAATCACAGTCTAAAGTACTACGTGCAGCTTTAAATGATGGAAAACTTCATAAAAAATATGACAGCTTTATGCAGGATTTTGTTCATCTTCATTTTATTATAATTCAGAAGAAAATGGCTCCAAAACGACTCAGGATTCCTCACAAGCTATCACTTCGGGAGCAAGCACCTCCTTAGCAAAGCCCTCAGTGGATGGCAACTCGATGTTGGGAAGCACCTCTGTGAGGTCTGAGGTCATACGATCTGACTCCCAGAACAGTGACTATAGTGATGGAGACCCCACTCTGCAGAATTCTCCCGATCTCTTTGAGTAGGTCTTAGAATTTCTCATATTTAAGGCCTTTTTTTTTTTAATTGGTTTACGGATTTCAAAATTTTCAAATCCGTTCGTCGGAGGTTAAAAAAAAAAAGTTCAAATGACAAAATGTTAAGTAATAAAAATGAACTTGGTTTGAGGTCAGTGTTTTATTATCAACTTTTAAAATATTCTCTTCACTGTCAACTTAAAATGGTGGTATATAGAGACTATTGTGCACCTTGGCAACAATGCTTTTTCCTTCAGAAATGTTATTTGTTTATTAAATTAATTTTCTATCATTATCAAATGTCCATTGTTTACCGTTTAGTTATGTAAATCCCAAAGTAAAAGAACCACATTGTTTTTCCATTCAAAAGATGGCATCCATGACGTATATAGGGACGCACTAATCACCTGAAGTACTAAAATCCTGACTGACCTTACCAAGCATTTATTTTGTCTAAAAATTTACTTTTAAGTTTTAAAGTCTTATTTATGAAGTCAAGTAAAGTTACAAATAAAATTCATGAACCCTATAAACATTTATTAAAAAATTCTGAATTTTATTTAGGTCAGATCAATTTATTGTTGGTAGTCAACAAATTTTATACAATGAATGAATTCAATAATGTTAAATATGTTTTCAACCTCCTTCAATATATGAAGAATTACACATATTAATTATGAAGAATATTTCTAATAAGAATTTAAAAGTGTATCCTCGGCAAAATGTATGCATGGTAAGGTCAGGTAGAGATATACTTGTTTAGGTGATTAGTGCAACCCAACGTACGTCATGGATGCCATCTGAAAACAAGTGTTTGTTTTTATTTTGGGATTTACATATCTAAATGGTATGCAATGCATAACTAATGCTAATTAGAAGTTAGTTTTATAAACAGATAACTTATTGGAAGCAAAAAGCATTGTTACTAAGGTGCAGAATAATTGTTAGCACCGGCTGAAGTTGACTGATATTCCACACATGACACATGAATATTATGGACTGTCCGAGATTTCGACCACAGGCACTATATTATGTTTACAGGAAGACAATTTTTTTATTATAGATATTTAAAACTTCGAGTGCCTGTGATTTCGACAGAGGCGTCTGTCCAAATATCTAGTCCAGCGGAATCTATTTTCTTTTCTTTCTTTCTTTTTCTTTTTTTGTGAAAAGGAAAAATTACAGCATCGGAAATATAAAAAGGAGTGAAAAACCATTTTATTTTTTTCCCAACATCCCAAAAAATCAGTGCGGCGGATCCGTAAACCAACTCAATAAAAAAAAAGGCCTAAGTTTGTCTTTTTAAAAAAAAATGAAACCTAAACATGAATAGCCGTGTTTCGAGTTCCTCCGGAACACCCGGGAATTTTCGTATTTAGCCACGCCGGTCACATGATATGAACAAAATGTTCCACAGGGGTACTTCCGGTTAATTTTGTTTACACTGGTAACAAAATTGTCATTGACAAAATTTAGATTTTGTGGCACAAACTGTCGTAAATCAGATAAAGGATAGCAAGGGATATACATTTCTTGGGAAGATGTCAAAGTTTACCTTTTCCCAAACCTGGGAAAAGCGTTCACACAGAGGAAACGATGGCGTCATTTGTGTAGAAAACCACGAGCAGCCGAAATTCAGTGCGATTATTACATTCCGTGAAAGCTGAACCAACAAAGAAACATCATTGTTCTAGCCAGTTTGCTTATATCAACTTTTAGGAAAACCAAGAGGTTTGTACTAACTCTTAAAAATATAATATAGACTGTGCAACATCTTGTCAATCTACTTGTACATGTACCCTCACCCACATCTGAGCAGTGTATGTATTTTACAACGGTGTTCATGCGTCATTAAATAGATGATAAAGCATCATATATTAGAGAATTTCAATTATGAACTTATGGTTCAGGCTCATAAAAATTACGAAGCAATTTCACAAGGGAGTGAGAAGGGTATATATAATATCTGCCATTTAAATAAAATACGAGAACACCAGATAATCTATCCCTTAGTACGGATCTATACAAGAATTTGCATAATCATTTATCCAAGTTTCATACCGATGGTTCATTCACTGCAAAATTTTTAATTACATCAAAGAACTTTCATTTATCTTTGCTCCAACTTTTAATACCAATCAAGCACAGGCAATTGCATCGCTTGGGGTCGATTTTACTATTAAAGAGTACTCTTTAATAGTAAATTCGAACATAAGTGATGCATATTGCCTGTGCAATCAAGGTACTTTGCATGTACATCAGAAATGTACACTTCCATTCAAACCACTTGTATACAAGAATGGAACCAGCTGAACATGAGCCAGGTTATATATTATGTATATGCTGTCCTACCCCTTTGATTTAGTTCTGTGTAAGGAAATATGCTATTGGGTATATATTTTTAAAAAAGAATAACGAAGAACAACAATTTTCATTCATATTTTATTCAACATATATTTACACAGGTTGATAACAATGGCTGATCTGCATATAATGACTGCTAGTTATTGGCTGGTATGTGGTGAAAGGGAGCTAAAAAGGAGTAAAAAGTTCATTTCAGCCAAGTGAGAATTAATTTCTTCTTCGTTTTGTGTTATACATATTTAATTCTTTTCTTTTGTTGCTTCAAATCTTGTGTATTTGAAAATTTTCAGTCTAATATTTTGGCAATGTTATAGGTAGTGTGGCTGAAATAAACCAGTGTTAAGGAATGTCCAGCAATGACATGACATCATGAGAGTTTGGCATACAGACATTCACATGATTAATGATGAAACTGAAGACCTCAAGTGAAAGGCATGGGAAATTATCCAGTTCCAATATACCTGGAAAAAAGGAGGGGTGCCACAATATTAATAATAGATTTTTGTCAATTTGAGAAGCAAAGATGTAAAAAAAAAAAAAAAAAAAAATGCAGAAATTATAATTCATGTATTTGTTAAAAATACTGTTCACTGCACATACATGTATATTTTTTAACTTAATATTTGGAAATACATGAAGTAATTCATATTAAAACTGAATGTATGAGTTTTCATGACTTTTATCAATAAAGCTTACCATATTTATTTTACATATATATAATTTCCCTTATCCATTGTAGTCATATGGGAGCTTGCTTGCATTCAGAGTTCTGACATCAATCTGAAAAATATGCATATTTCATCACAAGAGTCATTTGAGCACTTAACATGCATCATGTATAAAGCCGAGTTAAACAACTTCAAAATCTACCCAACATGTTTTAAACGAACACAAAAGGTTCTTCCTAATTTCTTTTTTTTTTTTTCCTTCTTGTTTTGATTTTGTTCACAAATATTTAAGTCAATTCACCTTTTTCGAACTTTTGATGCATATGATGGATTTCCTCTGTATTGCTATATCTATCAGGCCCAGCACAATCTCTATATTTAGCTATATAGTTTTATAAAGCTATTTCAAATAGCTTCATTAAGCTAGTTTCGATTAAATTTCTAAAGTGCAATGGCACATGACAATATACATGCACTTTGAACTAACAACAACACTATTCTAGTTATAGATCATATGCCATTTTAAGAATTTTCATGAAAAGAGAATTTCTTTTGTATTGATAACTGTCCACTACCTTGTGTGTGTCGAAGCTTTGATAAGTATATGATGACTTTACAATGTGGAATCTGAATATATCATTCTATTGATCCTCAACGGTGAAAATTGGTAAAATGTTGCTTAACAACTTAATAATCCTAAACATTTGACAATTTGGATCAAAATTCTTCCTAAGGTACATAGTTTAAGAAGCATTTTTTGTTTACAGTGTGTTGTTTCGAGTACAAGAATGAAATATTTTCACTTAGAAATTCAATTTTTATGCTTTGAAAATATATTTGATAGAAGATTTGAAATAGTTATAGAAAGCTATTTCAATTAGCTTTATATAGCTATTCAATTAGCTTTAAAAAGCATATATAGCTTGATTAAGCATATATATACATGGCTAATTATACTAGAGATTGTGCTGGACCAGTCTATGAGCACATAATTTAAATGATGTTGCTGAAAGGAATAATATTACCTTAATCATGATCAGATATATATTTTGTTCAGTGATTTAAATATGAGCAGTAATCACAAATACCTACTGGATTGTGAAAAGTCAATAAAATGACTACAACAATAAATAGTCATGCTAAAAATTCTTCCAATTACATGAGTATATCATTAGAAATCAAACTCCAAAGACTTAATTGTGACACAAGTGTTAGTTGATAAATAATTATTTTCAAATTAGACAGCATATTGACTATACCCAAGTAGATAATTTTATCCTCACCCACATATGGGTATACCATTCTACTTAGAAACCAAATAGCGTTAAATAATAAAGCTATTTCAAATACCTATATTATCTATAATGTTATAGCTAATATATTACTCTTCACTGTATATTGTCATTATTTATGTCTTATATCAATAATTATATATGTTGCATGTTTATGTCTATTTTGGCCCTGATTTGGTAACGTAAATTCTATTTCACATAGGCCCTAGACTGTACTGGACCTAATGTCTGCTTTATGAAGCAGTGCACATTGTGTTTTGCTTAATCATATATAAAATGTCATCATAATTTTAATTTTACCTGTTTGACAGGTTTACGTTCTTTTCCTTTCCCCTCTGGTTACTAGACAGCTGGGCCTTGTGTGAGTTACACGACAGCATCGTCTTCTTCTGTTCTTGACGAAGTCTCGTTGTATTTCGTAGATTAATAGTAGCTTATCAAACGTGCATAAACAAATATGTACCGCATACACCCCAAACTATTACATGCGTATTTCAATTTCATGATGATCGACAAAATTAAGGCTATCTGCACCCTACTAGGCCAACACGAAGTGTCAACTGTTGGTTAACAAAGGTAAACAACGATAAACTGGAAGTAACCCTGTGGAACATTTTTGACGCGTCGTGACTAAACACGGAATAAACACTGTGTTCCGGAGGAATTCGAAACACGGCTATTGACATGTATGACCAACGAGGAGCCGATGAATATGCTTGGAATTCTCTCAGTGGACTGTGAATCGGACTCGATGGTTTTATGTCTTAATTGTTTATTATTCCGAAAGCTATCTAATTAGAATCGGATGTTAGATCTGCTTGCATACATAATTATGTATGCACTCACATACATAATTTACATGCAAGTATGCGAGTGGATCTAACATTATATTTTTATTTTTTTTCATTTCTATGCTCCCTTTTTGCCAAATTTTTTCAGAAATGCAGCACGAATGGATGTGTATATGCTGTAAATCAGTCATTTAATTACGGTAGCTGCAGACAACAAAGCAGATCGTTGTATCTATATTGGTCTGATATGCAGACAACAAAGCAGATAGTTATATCTATATTGGTCTGATATGCAGACAACAAAGCAGATCGTTGTATCTATATTGGTCTGATATGCAGACAACAAAGCAGATTGTTGTATCTATATTGGTCTGATATGCAGACAACAAAGCAGATTGTTGTATCTATATTGGTCTGATATGCAGACAACAAAGCAGATAGTTGTATCTATATTGGTCTGATATGCAGACAACAAAGCAGATTGTTGTATCTATATTGGTCTGATATGCAGACAACAAAGCAGATTGTTGTATCTATATTGGTCTGATATGCAACTGAAATAATTTACTTAGCAACATACACTATACTGGAAAAATTATAAGCTTGAATACTAAAGGATTGAACAGCTCAATACACACACATCTACACAGACCTCTTGTTTGCTAGGTATTTCTCTAAACATCAACTGTTACAATGACAGTTACAATGGGGAAGTTGTCAGATGTAGATAAGCGTTACCTTGCTCTGGTGTTTAATGAATACCCCTCTAATTTTTGTCATCAGAAGCGCTATTGGAATGTGCTTCAGTTCATTAGTAGCATAATTTTGTTTTAGCTCAGAAACAAATGATGTGTCTGCACCTGGTATACCAGAAAGGAAACCAAGTCAGAAACAGGATGACAGCTTGTGGAAGGTCAGTATTAAAGTCAGACACAGGATGACAGCTTGTGGAAGGTCAGTATTAAAGTCAGACACAGGATGACAGCTTATGGAAGATCAGTATTAAAGTCAGAAACAGGATGACAGCTTGTGGAAGATCAGTATTAAAGTCAAGTCAGAAACAGGATGACAACTTGTGGAAGATCAGTATTAAAGTAAGGTCAGAAACAGGATGACAGCTGGTGGAAGGTCAGTATTAAAGTCAGAAACAGGATGACAGCTTGTGGAAGGTCAGTATTTAAGCCATGAGCATGTATGTAAACTGCGTTTGGAAACTCGCTATTGCAAAGTTCCTAGTACTTATTATGGGTTTTGAAACCCAGTGTCATGAAGTATCCAGTAGTAATTGGAAACCCACTATTGTGACATATTTGGTTCTAAATAGATCTAAAATCCCATTGTTGTGAATTACCCAATACTTAATAGATTAAAAAACCCACTGTTGTGAAATGCCTGACTTTTAACAGGGTTAAAAACCAACTGTTGTGAAATGCCTGACTTTTAACAGGGGTAAAAACCCACTGTCGTAAATTACACATTATCTATTGGGTTTCCAGTAATTACGTTTGTTAATATACCACGGACAGTGATTGAAAAGTTAGATAATTTAGAAGTAAATCTTTGTGTTTTTGCTGGTGTAAAGGAGTGATTTTGATTTGTTTGTAGGGGAAGTCTTTAGCTGGATTGAACAGGAAGCCTACATTCATGAACCCCTTACCACCACTGAAATCCCAGTCAGACCACCATGTGTTGTTTAAAGTCCCTGTAAGTATGTTTATTGTCGTAGATAATGGAGTATTTTGTGATGCGTTGAATGTACAGGAAAACTTGCTGTTGGAGGAATACAGAAACATCAGAATTTTTTAATTTCGTCTCCAATTCCATATCAGTTTTAATGATTAATATATGTCCAATGAGATCTCATTTTTTGCGTTAACTTGGGCAACTTTTCAGTAAACAAACACACCACTTGTATTTTATATAATTGAAACATATTCTATTGATAAACTCAAAGGGATTGGGCAATAGGCATAGCCTATGTAGGTCCTTTCGCAAAAGTGTATCGGATATTATGAGTGCAGGCATATAGCGTCGTTTTTAGAAATGAATGGGGGTGCAAATGGAGAAAAAAGTTGCCTTCATAATCATCTGAAATTTCTTAGTTAGCCCAAATCCCAGAATCACGGAGGGGTTGTTGTTATTCTTCAGTACACTCATTACATGAGTTTTGGGACACTTAAAATCTTGCTATCTTGAAATGCTTTGATATCGGGGGGGGGGGGGGGGGGGGGGGGGGGGGGGGGGGGACTTATTTTCTCTTCCTTATAACCAAGATTTCCTTATGATTGAGTTACTTGTAAATCTTACTGTCTGTGTTTGATCTTGTTTTAGCACACATACAATTCCATTTACCCTCCAATTCCACATCCTCACCATTATTCAGATAAATGGGACAGTTATCATGTCCGAATGCCGTGCTCACACCAGAGTGATTTTCCATACAACCACAAGGTAAATCATGCTGAAAATCAATAGTGCAGTTACTTCAGAACTGATTTGAACTCTGTTAAGAATTTCTGTTATACTCGAATAAATTATGTTTCCCCTCTTTCAGGGGGAGACATATTGTTATTGTACTTTCCGTCCGTCCGTCTGTCTGTCACAAAATCTTGTAAACGCTTTTCCTCCATATATATATGGGTTATCGGATAAACTTGAAACTTTGTACAATGCTTTATTGCCATTTGTAGATGTACATATTGTAGGGACAGGAGGATCCAATTATCTTCCTAAAAGTTATAGTGGATCTAAGAGGGGTGGAGGATGTAAAATAGTTTGTCAACACTTCTCCACCTATATGGGTTATCAGATAGACTTGAAACTTTGTACAATGCTTCATAGCCATTTGTAGATGTGCATATTGTAGGGACAGGACGATCCAATTATTTTTGTAAAAGTTATAGTGGATCTTAGAGGGATGGAGGATGTTAAAATAGCTTGTGAACGCTTCCCCTCCAATATGGCTTATCAGATAGACTTGAAACTTTGTACAATACTTCAATGCCATTTGCAGACATGCATATTGTAGGGACAGGAAGGTTCAATTGTTTTCCTTAAAGTTATAGTGGATCTGAGGGGTGGAGGGTGTAAAATAGTTTGTGAACACTTCTCCTATGTGTCTTATGGGAGTCCATAATGTCTATGTTCCTGCTCATGTTTTTTTCTCCATACCATGCAGTACATTAAGGGGAGGAGGTTTCATTTGGAGCACTTTCAATTTTGGGAGGTGGGGAGACATTTGTTTTTCAAAAAAACAATCTCTAGTGTATAGTTCATTTGTGTCACATGACATTTTGGTGTTGTTTGATTGGATAAGGGCTGTTCCATTAAAACATATGAGGTACCCGGGGACGGCAATTAAAAAAAAATCTATGGGTGCTTGTCATTGGTAGAAAATTGCATCTATGGTGGGTACCTACCGCCAGAAAACTGCATCTGTGAGTGGTTGTTTTGATAAAATCTTTATTTTTTTACCGAAACTGAGAGGAATGCAACAAGAGAAGGGAAGGGTTGAAAGTAGAATGTGAAACAAACGCCGTTTTCTGTCTTCATTTTATCTCGGTCGATGAGGTTCCGCGATCCGGTTATCGTTTCCGGTTTGACTCTAAAATTATAGTGACTGGAAATTAGGATTATCTCCCTTGTCCAAAATGGAAAACGAAACGTGCTCGTGGTCCATTGAAACAGTTTTTAAGATTTTTTTTTAGCTGCAATAATGTAGCCCTATCCAATTTTTTTTATTCTGACGTTTTCGGGATGAGGCTACAACTCCATAGGATCTCCGTAATGGTGCAAAATAATTTTATGAATAACCGATAATAAACTCTATGTATTAGTCCCAAATCTTGTTTACACCAAAAGGAGTACCAACTTTGTGCTCGGGCATGTGTAATAAAGGTGTTTTTCATTAATTATAATGCACAGCATGCAAAATTCTTTGTCTGCTCCGCCATGCTTGTTATCGCGAAATCTCCTAGGTGGATCTAATGAAAAAGCTTAACATTGACAATCGGCGCGAAAATGTAGTTACTTGAGCCACTTCGACAAAGAAAGGAAAATCATATTGTTGCAGTCTGCTGTTCGGTTTTTAACTTGATATTAAATTTAAACCTTTTCAATACCGATGAAATAGCTTTCGCCTCCATACTTGTCCATTGATGTAAATACTACTTTATATGGCATATGCAAATGACTTGACAATCGGAAGTTGAAAGTATTTGATGAAGAGTGACCCAGATAGATTGTCAAGCTCAGATCTTGCACCTATCAGTAATCTTATAGGAGTAAAAGAAGACAGAATAGTGAAGTATGTTGAAGATGTCAAAGAAAAGGAACGAAATAAACTAAAGCAGAAGAAATTGTTAGATAGTTTTAAAGACAGTCCAATATTGTTACTAACAATTGCTGAGTTAAACAGGTTGGGAACACTTCCCCTATAGCGAGACATTCTCAATTATCCCTCTCTAGCGAGAATAAATATATCGCATACAACAGAGAAAAACACCCGCGGAGTACATCTTTTCGTGATTCACGTGAAAAGAAGAAAAAGTGCTAAAATGTTTGATACTTCTGCAAATATATGAATCAAAACAAAAACACTCACGATGTGTATTGGATTTCAGACTGCTTCCCTCTTACGCAGCAACTTTGATATGCAATTTCATGACTATGTTGTCAATTTCATAGAAACAATTCGCATCATGTTGAGTGCGTGTCGCACTTATTCAGCGTTGCACGGGATTTGCCATTATTTTCAATAAAGACGCCAAAACTCCTGTTTATGGTAATGTTTATTTCTCGCTAAAGAGGAATAATCGCGTTTTAGCGAGAATATCTCGCTATAGGGGAAGTGTTCCCAACCTGTTAAAGGTATTGCACACACACTTTCAAAAGCCAACACACACTGGAAGAAAATCTAAGGCAGACTTTTTAGTTACTGTGGACAAGGAAATCAAAAGTATAAATATATCTGATACTTCTTTATATGAGACACTGGAAAAACTTTTCCCTCAAAAGTTTAGGAAGTCAAAATCGTGACATTGAATTTCAGAGATTTGCAGCTAGTTTTACCTGGCTCGTAGATTTACCCCAAAATACCCAAGAACACCCAAAAACACAATGAAAAGACCCAAAAACATAATTTAAAA
Organism: Ostrea edulis; assembly: GCF_947568905.1. Taxonomy (NCBI): domain Eukaryota; kingdom Metazoa; phylum Mollusca; class Bivalvia; order Ostreida; family Ostreidae; genus Ostrea; species Ostrea edulis. The sequence continues at coordinate 32,819,186 of NC_079167.1, read as the reverse complement.
TAAAATATTGGTTAAAACTATGTTATTTACGCAGAAAACTGAACAATTTCGCCGTATATTATTTGAAATGGTATCAATATACATAAAAGAGTTATTTCAAGATCGATAACTCAGTTAATTTTCCCTGCTCATCGGAGTCACATGACATATAAATGTATATTTTATATTTAAATAAAAATAAAAATAAAAAAAAAAAAAAAAAGAAGAAAAAAAATTAGATTTTAACTGATATTTAAAAAAAAATAAATGAAAATTCATATTTAATCAATGATCAATATTATAGGCTAAATTATTACATCAAAGGAAAGCAATTAAACTTTAATTACTGGAGACCATTGCAAAGCAGATATGAGTAGATTGTAAAATAAACATGATTCGAAAGTAAAGAAGACTCATGATTGTGCAATCGGCGGCATCAAATAATTTACTGTTTTGATCATTGAACGAAATATTCATATTGTTTGTTTTACACCAAATGCTATTGGTTAAATTATTTATTGGTTACAATTTTTACTAAAAAATTAAATTTTTCTTTAATATATGAACAATATTGGTTGTTTACTGTGCTGTTCTATGATATTTTTGGGTGTTTTGGGGGTATTCTTGGGTGTTTTTGGGTAAATCTATGTTCCCATTTTTACCTATTATTTTATAGACATGGTTTTGAATTCTAGGTATTTGTTACCGATGTATACACAAGTCAGTGACTTTTTTAAAGCAATATGCAATGGCCTTTCTTGAACAGTCATATTACAATTAAATTTGACAAATGCTTTATCCAATTTTTGAATAGCCATTTTTATAGAATAATTGTCTTTGTCAAATTGGCAACTTATTCGGATTGGCATTATTATTTTCAATTTTGTGTCCACCCTGGGTTATTTGGTATGTAAAAAAGTCGGTGATTGTTGTGTAGCATGCCAATTCAAATAATTGACTTAATGTTGGAGTATAAAGTGCCAAAGTTAGAGTTTGGACAATCTATATAGTTTTGGTTGTGCACTGTTTTTTGTATAAAGATTAGAACTGTATTTTGTGTTGAAGTTTAAAGAATATTTTTCCAATCATTAAAACTTGTTCTACCTGTTCATATTAGTATTTGTCATCTTATGTTGAACTATGACTATAGAATTATAGATTTTAATGGGGTTACCCAACACCATTACTAGCATAAATTTCGCTCATTTAATTTTCTTTAAATTTTGTTTTATACTCATCTACTTTGACCAATGAAGGAAAATTTATATTAATGTCAAGAAATTTCAACCACACATTTTCATTTGAATAATTTCAATAGATATATACATGTAGAAATTTCATCAAGCAAACTTTTGATCACTGAGATGCTCTAAATTTGATATCAAATCAAATTAAAAGGTTTAGCTGATTTTTACAGAGTTATTTCCTTTGGGTGTTGGGTACCACCTTAAATACACAAATTTGGAGAGGGATATAAAAGTCTTCAACTGTCAGAAATGGATCAAGTCCTTCAGCTTTTTATTATCGTTTTCCCAAAGAAGTTGTTATTCTATAGCATTTGGACATTCTCTAAAATCAACTTCATTCAGTGATGACTGTTTATCAAACTTGGTACATAGTTTTTAGAATGACATAGAACCCTATTATTTTTTTTTACAAAGGTTAAGATCACAGGATCCAGTTGTCATTCCATAACATCCTTGTGAACAATGCAATGAACCGTAGTGTAACAAATATCTAAGACATCAGTGTTGCAGAGATACATTTTCTTGTTTTTTAATACTCAAAATACTAGTCAATTTTAAAACTTTTAATAGTTGTTTTTGAACATTTACAATACTAGGCTTTTTATGAACAGGTAGACTTATAAAATTGATTTAGTTCATCGTGTTTAAGAAAGACAGTCTTGATAAAATAAATTGATGGTTCTATGATCAAGCTTCATTGATGGCCAGTTATTTGAATGGTGATGAGACCCAAGATACTCTTCTCTTTACTATCATGCTTGGGAACATCTGAAAATAGACCTCTATTCAGGGGTTATAAATAGTCATTCATACATATTGAATTTAAAGAAAAAGTGTATTTCACTTCTATGGGTGGTGCCGCACTATCTAAAATTGCTTCTGTGAGTGGTCCCTCATTACATTTTTATGCTTCTATGGGTGGTTACCCAAATTTTAAAGTGCCTTCCCCGGGTACCTCATATGTTTTAATGGAACAGCCCTAAGGTGTTTAGTCACAACTGGTCCTGAATTTGAAACATTTTTGATTTCTCTGAAGTTTAGCGATTTCCAGATGTCTTCATCTGTCGACCAAAACAATCCTCATATGATTATTATATTTCAATGTTACTTATGCATGCAAGCTAAGGTCAGATATAGGCATTTCTTTGCGAAAGAGATTATCAAGAAATACAGGACCAATCATATTTAATTCAAAATCTTATGACAAGATTAACAGAGATGATGAGTGATGTAAGTGCATATGGACTGCAAATATCGAATTTACTCTGAAATGATCTAGTGCAAAGGAATATGCTCAAATTATTTTGGTAATTAAATTTCATAAGATAAAATGGAATTAAGGAATTAATGATATATCAAGTTATTGCTTAGCAAATTCTGTGCATGACCTTGTTATTTCAGTTGAGTAAATGACACTGGTCGGTGCTTTTTTGTCGATCTTTACGTTTGAAATATATGAATCATAATTTACATGATGATCTGTTGAATTAGCGTTAATTACCATGCATATGACGTTGAATTTGACTATCATCGATGCGTGCAGCCCACACCTTCTGAATCCAACACCATGTAGAATAATGGCAATTTTTGGCCATTAGATGTTACACAGGTGTACTGCACAGCAATGAATTTATACACACATTTCTGCTACATATTAGTATGAAAGTTTCATTCAAACACCTAAGCAGTCAACGGAAACGAGATCTGTGTGGTAAAATATTTGTTTTAATCAGTGTATTGTGTATGATAGATTTCTTTGAAATAGAGATTAAGGTCAGATTTAGAACCAAATTAGTGAACTGAAACTAGATCTGTGTGGTGAAACATTTCTTTTAACCAGTGTGTTTTGTATGCATGTGATAGATAAGACGGAGATGGGAGATAATAGAAAGTGCATTTAAAAAGCCAATTCCCGGACCAATGGAGCTTGCAGTAAGTATCTTTATGTTGATAATCCTACTGTTATATATTGTATCTATGTTGTCATTTATGAAATCTGATAATGCATAATCAGCTCTTTTTCGATAGGACGCCATTTGTAAATACAACACAAAGATGACAGAGAAGAACTTCCAGATCCTGTATCACTTCTGTATTGATGTGAGTTTACATACCTGTAATTCTGTATTGGTGTGAGTTTACATACCTGTAATTCTGTATTGGTGTGAGTTTACATACCTGTAATTCTGTATTGATGTGAGTTTACATACCTGTAATTCTGTATTGATGTGAGTTTACATACCTGTAATTCTGTATTGATGTGAGTTTACATACCTGTAATTCTGTATTGATGTGAGATTACATACCTGTAATTCTGTATTGATGTGAGTTTACATACCTGTAATTCTGTATTGATGTGAGTTTACATACCTGTAATTCTGTATTGATGTGAGTTTACATACCTGTAATTCTGTATTGATGTGAGTTTACATACCTGTAATTCTGTATTGATGTGAGTTTACATACCTGTAATTCTGTATTGGTGTGAGTTTACATACCTGTAATTCTGTATTGGTGTGAGTTTACATACCTGTAATTCTGTATTGATGTGAGTTTACATACCTGTAATTCTGTATTGATGTGAGTTTACATTTACATACCTGTAATTCTGTATTGATGTGAGTTTACATACCTGTAATTCTGTATTGATGTGAGTTTACATACCTGTAATTCTGTATTGATGTGAGTTTACATTTACATACCTGTAATTCTGTATTGATATGAGTTTACATACCTGTAATTCTGTATTGATGTGAGTTTACATACCTGTAATTCTGTATTGATATGAGTTTACATACCTGTAATTCTGTATTGATGTGAGTTTACATACCTGTAATTCTGTATTGGTGTGAGTTTATATACCTGTAATTCTGTATTGGTGTGAGTTTATATACCTGTAATTCTGTATTGGTGTGAGTTTACATACCTGTAATTCTGTATTGATGTGAGTTTACATACCTGTAATTCTGTATTGATGTGAGATTACATACCTGTAATTCTGTATTGATGTGAGTTTACATACCTGTAATTCTGTATTGATGTGAGTTTACATATCTGTAATTCTGTATTGATGTGAGTTTACATACCTGTAATTCTGTATTGATGTGAGTTTACATACCTGTAATTCTGTATTGATATGAGTTTACATACCTGTAATTCTGTATTGATGTGAGTTTACATACCTGTAATTCTGTATTGATGTGAGTTTACACACCTGTAATTCTGTATTGGTGTGAGTTTACATACCTGTAATTCTGTATTGATGTGAGTTTACATACCTGTAATTCTGTATTGATGTGAGTTTACATACCTGTAATTCTGTATTGGTGTGAGTTTACATACCTGTAATTCTGTATTGATGTGAGTTTACATACCTGTAATTCTGTATTGGTGTGAGTTTATATACCTGTAATTCTGTATTGGTGTGAGTTTACATTTACATACCTGTAATTCTGTATTGATATGAGTTTACATACCTGTAATTCTGTATTGATATGAGTTTACATACCTGTAATTCTGTATTGATGTGAGTTTACATACCTGTAATTCTGTATTGATATGAGTTTACATACCTGTAATTCTGTATTGGTGTGAGTTTATATACCTGTAATTCTGTATTGATGTGAGTTTACATACCTGTAATTCTGTATTGATGTGAGTTTACATACCTGTAATTCTGTATTGATGTGAGTTTACATACCTGTAATTCTGTATTGATGTGAGTTTACATACCTGTAATTCTGTATTGATGTGAGTTTACATACCTGTAATTCTGTATTGGTGTGAGTTTACATACCTGTAATTCTGTATTGATGTGAGTTTACATACCTGTAATTCTGTATTGATGTGAGTTTACATACCTGTAATTCTGTATTGATGTGAGTTTACATACCTGTAATTCTGTATTGGTGTGAGTTTACATACCTGTAATTCTGTATTGGTGTGAGTTTACATACCTGTAATTCTGTATTGATGTGAGTTTACATACCTGTAATTCTGTATTGATGTGAGTTTACATACCTGTAATTCTGTATTGATGTGAGTTTACATACCTGTAATTCTGTATTGATGTGAGTTTACATACCTGTAATTCTGTATTGGTGTGAGTGTATATACCTGTAATTCTGTATTGGTGTGAGTGTATATACCTGTAATTCTGTATTGGTGTGAGTGTATATACCTGTAATTATTCCATCGTGCAACTATTTACAAAGGGTATATAGCATTGCTGCTGTACGTGTGTCTATGTGTAGATGTATCCGTTACAACTTGTGGGCAAAATTTAAAGAGAACCCTTGCAACAAGGATGATCAAACTTTGCATGCTTCTGTGGCATTGTAAGAGGACGAACCTTATTTATTTTCAAGTAAATTGGTGAAATAATTTTAGAATATTGCATCATTACAACGATTAAGCAATGGAATTTTATGTACAAGTTAACAATACAGACTTCTGGATAAATTTAAAGTAAAATTAGAATAGTAAGAGAATGGGGAGGGATAGTTAAATACTGACCTATTATGAATCCTGGAATATTGACAGAGTGCACGAATTCAGTTATGTTGATGAACTAGCACAAATCTTGAGACGTGTATGAATTAAAAGTGTCATTTGTCAGCTAGCTTTGATCGACGCTTATGGCCATTGAGCAGGAAGGGATCTTTATCGTACCACACCTGCTGTGACACGGGACCTCGGTTTTTTCGGTCTCATCCGAAGGACCGCCCCATTTAGTTGCCTCTTACAACAAGCAAGGGGTACTGGGGACCTATTCTAACCCGGATCCCCATGGGACTCAGCTAGCTTTAAGTAATAAAAATAATATGATGAACACATTTTTGAACATCAGTTTTATTACCACTCGTGTCAGTTAACAATATAGAATGAATCTGTGAGGCTTTGGGATGTACGTAATTCTTGAAAGCAAAAAAGACATGTGACAAGCTTCAGCCATCTCTCATCACCGGAATTTGTTGTCCCGTTTAAGTACGAAAACTAATGTTGCTTCAATAGGAATCGTTTGATTTGATTCTTTATGCATGTAACTGTATGGTAGGTAAATTACCAAACTTTAGAGTATACGTGATGTGTTTCTGCTGGAATAAGGGAAACTGCCCAACCTTGATATGCATATTATGCCCCCCTTAACAACATGTTTTGATACAAAAATATGATACCTCTTCCGCAGAGAGAGCCCGGGAAGGGGGGGGGGGGGGGGGGGGGAGTGATGAGAGCAGAAAGAAGAAGGGATGGGATAAATGAATTGAAAGTAGTTTCTACATGATAAATACTTCATATTTATTCTCATCAAAACTATATATGTACATAAAACATGTATGGAGTAATCCATCTTGATTTTCTACAAAAGAATTTGGCCTTGTTTACTCATTTATGCCCAAATTATGCATATGTCCATAGCATTTCCTGTTGCATTTCCTGTCACAGGGTGATGCTCCGCTTAGCAGTGCTCTTCTTACTTTTGTATTGTTGCGAGTTTACATAACCATAATTACCTGAACATTTCTCTTTTGCTGAGTTATATCTTTTCACTATATTTTAGAAGTGTTAAAAAGTGGATTAGAAAAGATTTTAAAAATTGAATGTTTTGCATTTAATTCATCAAATATGTATTCATTTGAATTCATGTAGCAGTTTGTGTGAGAGTTATATATAAGGTGATTTATGGATTGAAAAGTCTACAAGTGAATTGATTGTGTTGTACATATACACTGTAGAATGGTCTTTTGCATACCCTAGATAAAATTCTCCAAAATGGTATCGTTTTCTAACATGACTGGCAGATAATTCTGTATTTTCCAATAAGATATGAGAGAGAGAGAGAGCAATGTAAATTTTCTCTCAATTATCCTTTTACTCAAGCAGTATACATGTATAAAAAAAATCTTCTGATTTTTTTTCCTGATTTTTTTTCAACAGATCCTATCAAATGCAGAAAGGCGACACTTTTTTGAAAATACTTTACCAAAGATGATTAAGCTGGCTCTTAGCTTACCAAATCTCATCACTCAGGTTCGTCATTTCTTAACTTACCGAATCTCATCACTCAGGTTCGTCATTTCTTAACTTACCGAATCTCATCACTCAGGTTCGTCATTTCTGTGAATGTAGTTAGAGTGATGCAAATTCAGTTAGACCGACATTGATATTGTATACAGGGAATTATTTGCCCCCGTTTTATTTTCGCCCTTGTTGTCAATAGGCGAATTTAAGACGGGGCGAGGTTGTGTTTTTTCTCATATCTCTCTTTAACACAGCTGTGTGTGGTCGAATTTAAAACAGAGTGAAACCTTCAACAAGTGTAGAAAGGCAAAAATAGCACAGGGCAAAAATGATCCTATATACCATAATCAAATAATCAGTTACTGTAAATTACCAGTTGTAAAAGGGAGACTGCAGATTCCAAATTTCAGAAAATGACCTTTTTCTGGTGAAAATTTTCAACCAAAGAAGGGGTCGAAAGCCTCAGTAAGCCTCATACCCCCCCCCCCCCCCCCCCCCCCCCCCCTCAGTCCACATCTGGTTGTAGGCAAGAATTGTGTTGATTGTGCATTATTGTTTTTCTTTTGTAGCCCATTCCTCTGTTGAAGAGGAACAGAAGCAAAAGCATCACTATGTCCCAGGAACAAGTGGCATGTTTGCTGGCTAATGCGTTTTTCTGCACATTTCCAAGAAGAAATGCAAGAGGGAAGGCATCGGAATACTTTAACTACCCTTCAATTAATTTCAGCAGGTTAGCTTTAAGAGTGAAATATAAACCAATCGACTGAATTTAAGTTTCAAGAGTGAAAGATGAACCATTCAGTTTGAAATTGAAAACTGGATACAATATTATACTTTGTCACATAATTTTCATGGTTTATTGTTTAAATCTGTTCTCGTGCAGTTTTGAATTTATGATTTTTATGTCCTTTCAGCGTCAATGTTTACAGCTAGGTTATATTTACTGCAGTTGTTATTCACTGTTTTCATTTACAGTGAAAACAGCAGAAAGATAGCTACAGTGAAAATAAGGCTGTTTACAGTATTCAAATAGCTTTAGTTATTGTTGACCTATATTTTTTGGTGTGTTACAAAAAATCCTGAGTTACATGTAAATACCAGCTGGCTTTAGTTCAGCTATAAGAGAACTTTTCCGTTTATTGAATGCATAGATTAAAGATATGGTGTAATTATTTACATGTACACAACACATTATCATTGTCTCATGTAAATTTATCGCAATTCACCTTTGAATTAGAACGCTTTGGCCGATATAGTGTTGCGTTTTGTGACGACACAATTGAATCTGTTTATAATACAATTGCGAAATGCAACAGAAACTTTCATTGGTTCATATGTATAAGTCCGCCCAAATTCCCTTATACGGGAGTAGTCGGCATTTGAAAACATGACAGCCACATGGAAACAAACTTCAAAGGAAGAAAGAGAAAAAGTTATATTCTTGTGTTGTCTCATAAATTTGATATAAAAAAATTTCTAACATATTTTCCTATTATACTTGTGTCCAAACATACCTTCAAATATCTATTAAAGCCCCATACGACCCAAAAACTAACAGCTTTTGATGATTTCGTTCGTTGACGTAGCCATGTTAGGTAGCCAGTCAATTCGAATCCCGGTTCATTTCCATACTGGCACAATGGTGTCTAGATGTGAACTAATACCCCACAAATATTTTAGCTAAACATTTTAAATAATATATCATCCCAGTTCCATTAAATGATAATTATTCAAATAGCTAAACTCACGGCAATGCGGCTTTCATTAGTCTGAGCCGGTCTCCATCTCTGCCACAAGAGTGTTAAGGACCATAATGGGCTTATGTAGCATTTTCGTTAATCAAGGGCTTATTTTACCTTTACAAAAACTATATCTTTTAATTTCTATTAATTATTCGTGTTGATAATTAATGAAGAGCAAATACATAACTTACAATCATTTTATGAATAGATATCCTGTACATTTACCAATAGCAACAGAGTTCGAATTGACCGGCTACCTAACATGGCTACGTCAACAAACGAAATCATTTGAAGCTGCGAGTTTTCGGGTCGTGTGTGGCTTTAATGAATATTTGAAGGTAAGTTTGGACACAAGTATAGTAGGAAAATATGTTAAGATTTTTTTAATATTGAATTTATGAGACAGCAACACAAGAATACACCGATAACGCGATATCAGGACTCAACCGTGCGCAGCTTTTGGTGCCCTGTAAATCGAAGGTTTTTATAAGACCTGGATCTGTAGCTCTGTTCCGTCACAATATTTTTTCAGAGAGCTACAGTTCTCCAGCTAGTAATTTTCTAGTCAGTCCATCTTATCTGAATCACACGAATCAGCTCGAGAAAGTGGGCAGGCTGTAATCGGCCATTGAAAACTCTTGTTGTATTACATCAAACATGTCATTCAAACTGCTCGATCGTCTCATTCAATTGTGTCGTCACACAACGCAATACTATATCGGGTAAAGCGTTCTAATTCAAAGGTGAATTGCGATAAATAAACAGAAATTGAGTCGTACTTAAAATCACTGAAATTGGACAATTTTCTCCTTAAAATGAATGAACTTGATCAAATACCACGACAAATTACTACACTCTGATGAAGACATGTTTTGTCAATCTTTCACAATGCATCACAAGATATCCCTAAACAATGTGTGAGGACTAATTACCTCAATCTTGATAACTTTTGCTTAACATAAAAAGCAAATTACAATATTTTCTAAGCAATAATGGTAATACAAAGTATTGTTTATGTTGACCTTGAATGATGATGCATGTTGACCTGAATGATGATGCATGTTGACCTTGAATGATGATGAATGTTGACCTTGAATGATGATGAATGTTGACCTTGAATGGTGATGTATGTTGACCTTGAATGGTGATGAATGTTGACCTTGAATGGTGATGAATGTTGACCTGAATGATGATGTATGTTGACCTTGAATGATGATTAATGTTGACCTTGAATGATGATGGATGTTGGACTTGAATGATGATGAATGTTTGATCATTGATCTTGTTCTGGTACTGCTGAATTGAAATGAAAGGTGAAATTCTTTTAATAATAATCATTTTTAAAAGAATAATAACCTCATGGATTAAAGTGATAAATGGAAATCCATAGACAAAAGTAATTATTTTTAAAAGAATTATATTGTTTGATTGATTGTATATTGTTTAACATCACGCTCGAGAATCTTTCACTCATTTGGAGATGTCACCATTGCCAGTGAAGGGCTGCAAAATTTAGGCCTATGCTCGGCGCTTACAGCTTTTGAGCAGTAAGGTATCTTTATCGTGGTACACCTGCTGTGTCACGGGACCTCAGTTTTTTGCGGTTTCATCCGAAGGACCGCCCCATTTAGTCGCCTTGTACGACAAGCAAGAGGTACTGAGGACCTATTCTAACCCAGATCTCCATGGACTAAACTGATCAATATAAATCCATGGACAAAAGTAATTATTTTTAAAAGAATTATAACCTTATGGATTAAACTAATAAATGTAAATCCATGCAGACAAACGTACATCTACAGATGATGAACAGATGGATCATTACTCCTCCTTGGGTACGAGTTTTCCTGTCTAGTGTCAGATGACATGAATTTCTGAAGGCACCTCAATTTATTGATTAACATTTTGATTTAAGGAGGAATAACACACCAGAGAAATCTGATGTAAATGGAAAGTGGAGGATATACAATATTTTGTGTGGAGTGCCTAGTTAACATAAACTCAAATAATTGAAGATATTTTCAATTATACATGTATTGCTCTCATTAATTCAATTGATGCACACATTAATTCAATTGATGAGAGCAATTATTGAATTGAAGCGTGCATTAATTCATATGATGAGAGCAGTAATTGATTTAATGCGCGCATTAATTGAATTAAAGATAGCAATAATTGAATTGATGATACATGTATATCTTCAATTATTTGAGTTTATGTTAATTTGGCGCTCCATAATTTTGAAATTGAAAACTTTCAAATTTACCTTATTTAATTTTTAGAAATGCAGTTTTAGTAGAATGTAATCAGGTGGGGGGGGGGGGGGATTAAAACCCCTGCTAGACTTGAACCCATGATTTACAGGTCAGTAATCTACTGAGCTACCCAGCTAGGTGATTGAATTTAAAAGGAACATACATGTGTTGCTGATATTTGTTTCAAAAGGACTTCAGCCATTTAATGATACAATGATGTGTCATTTCTCCTTAAATCCAGAGTTTTACGCGTTAAGTCATCTGTCACTGTAATACGTTTACAGTTTTATGTATGTATGATACAGTTTTTACTAATGAGAACTAACCCAGTTCTGGTCTCTTTTTCAGTTTATACGATGGCGATCCATTTTATCAACCCATCAAATTGGAGAAGTTGAAGTGCATCTTCCATTACTTTAGAAGAGTCACCACCAAAAGTAAGGGGTCCATTGATGTTTATCCTTACGTTGTGTGGTTAATCAGAGTTTGTACACTGTGTGGTTTTGTAATCGTGTTGTGGATTTTTAGATTAAGAATAAGTTTTTCTTAATTTTCACTTTCTTTCATTTTTATGTTCAAATTCTTGCTTGCCCAACCCCACTTTTTATTTTCACTTTATTGATTTCTATAAGTCATAGTCAACTTTCCTTTCATTTATTTTCACTTTTGTATTTTCTTTTACCAGCTGCATGACTTTTAATTTTTACTTCCATGCTTTGTTTTACTTAGTTCTCTGTTCTCATTTTCACTTTCGTTTTCCCAGCATCCAACTCTCCTTTCACTTTTACTGAACATTATGATTTTTTTTTACCCAGTGTCCATGCCAAGGTGTCCTTTCATTTTCACTTTCTTGGTTTCTTTTACTCAGTGCCCATGTTGAACTCTCCTTTCATTTTCACTTTCTTGCTTTCTTCTACTCAGTGCCCATGTTGAACTCTCCTTTCATTTTCACTTTCTTGCTTTCTTCTACTCAGTGCCCATGTTGAACTCTCCTTTCATTTTCACTTTCTTGCTTTCTTTTACTCAGTGCCGGCAGGTGTAGTGACCTTCACTCGACAGAGTTTGGATAACTTCCCAGACTGGAAAAACCTGGAGACAAAATTAACAGACATTCATGTGTCAGCTGAGGGGACCATTGAAGATGATGGGGACGGACTGCTACAGGTAGGTGGATCCATTATTTAACACCCCCTACCATTACAAGTTACGACGGCCCCGCCAGTACCTGCACAAAGCTCCACAGTCTTGGATACATGTATAACGACTTGATAAGACAGTGTACAAGATAGGACCTGATTCATTGTGGGGTAAAACTATCATCTGATGAAGTGTGCATAACACACCTGGTTTATCAATATTTCTAATCCATTCCTATGTGAAGAAATTCTGCTGAAAATGTTGGCAAAATCTTTGTAGAAGAAAGAGTTTTATATTAAGTGTTGTTTTCTAGTGTCCTATTGTCATTATTTTTTATTACTTTCTGTCTTTCTTCAGGTGGACTTTGCCAACAAATACTTAGGGGGTGGGGTGTTAGGTATGGGAGCTGTTCAGGAGGAGATACGATTCCTCATCTGTCCTGAGATGTTGGTAACGAGACTCTTCACTGAGTGCCTGGAGAAAAACGAAAGCCTTATAATGATGGGTAAGATGTAGGTAAAGACTTCCCTGTATGTGCCAAGTACATGTCTCTGCCTTTTAAAGTGCCCTTGACACTTAGGATGGCCTTGACCTTTTCCATTTTATTTGAACTGAATAACATGTTTGATTTCCATGCATATATACAATATACTCCAAGGTATATGATTTTATTTTTGTAAATCATATTCCCTGGATACATATTCTAAACAGGTACTTGTACATATAATGAAAGTGAAAGTAACCATGTTCCTCCTCCCTCAGTTTTCTATTAGGAATTGCTATGCAGGTTTGCTATGGTGAATGCAGTGTAATTACCCTCTTCTCCTGCTAGCAGAGTTTTGGGGATATTTAAGTACTCTGTCCTAGTGACAGTCTGTCTTTTTTATTTCTTATTCCACTTCTAAAAGAGAATCATCAGGTCTTCCTTGACAAAAAATTACTTTTGACAAAAGGATGTGTCCTGCAAATCATGAAAATAATAATAAAAAAAGATACAGAAAATGATGTGGATGGGCAGTATGAAATTCTCTTCTCATACACTTATACATATTTGTAGTATGAAATAAAAGTAGAAAACATGTCACAATTCTCAAGCAAGGCCATTTAGAAAAATGTCAAGGTCATAGCAAAAAATCTTCTACATAATGCAAAAATTGTAAAAGTTATAAATTGTATGCCCCCATATAGAGAATACCATTACATAAACCAAAATCAATGATCAATCGTCAATGGGCATTTGTTTCTCACAAACATTCTGTTTACATTTGAATTTCAGGTTGTGAAAGATTCAGTAATTACTCAGGGTATGCTGGCAAATTTGAATGGTCAGGCGATTTTGTGGATCAAACTGAAAGGTATTGACAATGCTGGATATAAATATATACTTCATGTTCATTTTCCTGCTCCGACTTCTCAGAAATTTGGCAGATACTCTTTAGTACCCATGAACATAATGTGCATTTCAAAATGTGAAAGATGAGATGTGTATTCTTGTAAATTCATCTGAGCCAGTTTCGTGATAAGTGCACCTGTCTTTGCAATGTTGGTCTCTCACCCATCAATTTATCAAATATGCGGTTCATGAAATGATTTAGACATAAAGTGTTACCCTTTTCCATCTGTCATTCTTTCATAGCAAGATTTTCCAACTCTTTTTTTATGCCCCCGAGATCAAAGATCAGGGGGCATATTGTTTTTGTCCTGTCTATCATTATGTAATTCTGTAATCATGTCTGAAACTTTAACCTTGCTAATAACTTTTGAATAGTAAGTGATAGAGCTTTGATATTTTACATGAATATTCCTTGTGACAAGACCTTTCCATGGGTACCAACATTTTTGACCCGGTGACCTTGACCTTGGAGTTTGACCTACTTTTTGAAAACTTTAACCTTGCTAGTAACTTTTGAACAGTAAGTGATAGAGCTTTGATATTTCACATGAGTATTCCTTATGATACGACCTTTCTGTGGGTACCAACATTTTTGACCCAGTGATCTTGGAGTTTGACCTACTTTGTTTGTAGATAGTGGGGTAATATTTGAGATATCTCTTTATATTGATGACTTACAGATCAAGAACAAGTTTCATGTTGATTGACTTATTTCACCAATATGATTGCCCTTAGACTTGATAAAAATTTCGATTAAATTAGTGACTGTTTTTTTGCTGTGCTTTAAGATAATTTTTTTTGGAAGATCTCTTTATATTGCTGTCTGTTTTCTGGACCTTTTTAGTTGTGATTGTAAACAATGCCAATGTAAACAGATTTTTTGGTCAGTCTCTCGTATTGATGACTTTCAGGTCGCAGTGCTTGTAAACAGATTTTTTGTATTTCTATATTGATGACGTAAGATCAAATCTGAGTTTATGTCTATTGACCTATTTCAACCAGGGTTATTACCTTTATGATAATAACTTACAGATTAAGCTGATTTTCATTGTGGACCTTTATAATAACTTACAGATTAAGCTGATTTTCATTGTGGACCTTTATGATAATAACTTACAGATTAAGCTGATTTTCATTGTGGACCTTTATGATAATAACTTACAGATTAAGCTGATTTTCATTGTGGACCTTTACAATAACTTACAGATTAAGCTGATTTTCATTGTGGACCTTTATAATAACTTACAGATTAAGCTGATTTTCATTGTGGACCTTTATAATAACTTACAGATTAAGCTGATTTTCATTGTGGACCTTTATAATAACCTACAGATTAAGCTGATTTTCATTGTGGACCTTTATGATAATAACTTACAGATTAAGCTGATTTTCATTGTGGACCTTTATAATAACTTACAGATTAAGCTGATTTTCATTGTGTGCCTTTATGATAATAACTTACAGATTAAGCTGATTTTCATTGTGGACCTTTATAATAACTTACAGATTAAGTTTTGGACCTACATTCAACAGAGTTATTGCCCTTGGACTTATGTCTCTGACAGTACTCACTTTTTTCCACAGATATTATTAAACAAATAAACAATTGTTGTGTTTCTTAGTAATTAAGTAATTAGTATCTGAATTCATTAAGTGGTCTGTCTTGCATTAATTCTTTATGAAGTCCACATTGCACTCTCATGTATTTAGTGTAATTCAGTTCTTTTTTTTCAACTGATTGAAGAAACAAATTCTTAAATATGATATGTAATTTTGTATCCTTTGCACCCAATTTTCGCATCCTTCCACTTTCAAATACTTGAAACTTGAATGATATTTTCACATCTTTCCACTTTAAAATACTTCAAACTTGAATGTCGACAGGGACGTTTGTGTCATACTGACACATCTAGTTTCCTTCAGAAATTGGGTCATGTCGACTTAACAATGCCCTGCTTGGGAAAGGGGATTCCGATTTTTTCTTTGGTCTGTTTTGTGTTTCAAATGGAAAAGAGTCACATGTCTTTCAAGAAATAGAAGGAAAAAAAAGGGGGGGGGGGGTCGGTTAAAAAGTCTTCTGTAGAACTTTAGTGTTAGAAATAACCTTATAGCTCTTTACATTGTAAAGTTTTAATCATACCACAGTTGGTTTGATGGAGTCTAAAATTCAACATATTGTAAGAATAGGAAAAAATTATCTTTAAAATTGTCAATTGCAATTGCACTGTTTATTTCATTCACGGTAGTTCACTGTCTGATTACTTATAGTTGTCAGTTAAAGGGACATGGACACGATTTGAGCTGAAAAGTTTCAAACTTTACTTTTTGAGTTTTAATGTTTAGAATGCTTAACTAAGGTATTACTAATGATCAGCAAAAATATGAATGTCAGTAGTCAAGGTGCATGGGAGATACTGAGGTCACAAGTCCTTGTTATGTAAACAAGGATCATGCCATGTTTTTGTTTACATAGGTTAAATAAACTAGAACAACTTTCGTTTAAAGCAGATTTTTTCAATTTATAAGTGAATTCTTAACACAATTAAATATTTTCTAGTGTTTGGCACATCTCATTTTGTTTTAAGCATGCTATTTTCTATTAAACAATCTAATGTAAACAAAAACACGACACGAGCCATATTTACATAACAAAGAATTGTGAGTGCTGTATCTCACTTATAGCTCAACAACTGATATTCAGATTTTGGTTGACCATTAGAAATACTTTAGTTAAGCATTGTAAACAATGAAAATGGAATTTTCAGCTCAAATCGTGCCATACCCCTTTAAGGTTAGAACTTCTATAAGTCGTCGAGACAATGGCTAAAACAGCAAGGTTTGAGTTTTACATAGAGTACCTTGAAGTTTTAAAAAATCCCAGAGGAATGGACCACAACAGTTTGGAATTTACCGTATACAGGATAAATTTCACCCCCTTTTTATTTCGCCCTCATTCAAAGCGGACGATTTTAAAACTCAAGGAATTAAATCTTTCATTACTTTAAATTAGCTAGCAACAATTTCAGGCAAATTTAATTTTGAGCAAAATCATTTTCCAACATAATAATTATAATAAAATTTGTATAGTGCCTTATATAAAACAAATTACTCTAAGGTGCTTTAGAAGGGTAAGAAGAGGAATGCAACGACAAAACACAATTAAATGAAATTAAATGACAGATGACATAAGACATGTATGGGCAAAAATAACACGGGAAGAGAATTTTCCTGTCTAATGTTGACTGAAATACAAGTTACAGTAACACGTATAATGAACATCTATAGTTGTAATGAAATAATTTCCAGTGTTGCTTTGGGTCACTATTATTTAGAACTATTGTGTCTGTTACAAAAATAGTATTCTTGCAGAGTTTCATGAATTTAGCTTTTTTTTTTTTTTAGAGATGCATGGGGGCGGTTGTACACCGACGTGATAGCGATCGATGCCTTGGTCATCCGAGAACACAGTCACCAGTTCCGGTTGGGATCCGTCATTAGAGAGCTCAACAAAGTCAGTTCATAATACGTGTATTAATTACTTAAGTTATAGAAGATCAAAATCTATGAGGATTTTAAAGACTTTGCGAGGATTTTTATTGATGGCTTGTATGTTTTGTAGGCTTATAGTGGATTCTATTCGCGTAGTCACAGCCCAGGGAGTAGTATTCCCCTCCCCGCAGTGTGCACTGGAAATTGGGGATGCGGAGCTTTTGGGGGAGACAAACAACTGAAAGGTAGGAAAATTTATTCGATCATTTGGAAAGTTTTGGTTTGAAATATTCTGTACCTGATTAAGATAACTCCATTGATTTTCAGCTTACCTTAGCTCAAGTGAGCTTTTCTGATCCAACTTGTCATCTCCTTGTCTGTATGCTTTTCACATTTTCAACTTCTCAAGAACCACTGCACCAATTTCAACTACACTTCACTCAAAGCATTCTTGGAGTGATTCAGATTTAAGTTTTCATAAATCAAGAGCAAGGTCCCCCTGGAAGGGATAATAATTATGATATGGTCAAAATAAGTTGGGTTGATTAAAAAAAATCATCCTCTCAAGAACAATTTAAACAGAAATGCTAGAACTTGCAAGAAAGCATGCTTATATGATGGCAATTCAGATTTATTCAAACATTGAGTCCCAGACTATGGGGATATAATGAGGGTTAAACATTTCACATGGGACTGTATTTAAAGAAAATTTGTTTGAAAATCTTCTCAAGAATCAAAATGGTACAATTAATAATCAAGCATTCTCATTAAATGTAAAATCGAATGTGTTCAAAACATGACCTCTGGGGTCAGGGCGGGACTATAAGTTGGATCTTTTTCAAAGGTTTTAAAGATCTATTTAGAAATTTATAAGAAATTGTCTTAAAAACCACTGGGGAAACAAAATATCAAAATCATATGCAAGCATCTTTGAAGATTCAAGTGTGTTTACACCATGGCCCCTTGGGTTGGGGCAGGGCCACAAGAGGGCTCAAAGCTTTACATTGAGGTATATTGGAATACTATAAAATGATCTTCATCTCAACAAGGCTACATTTTATTCAATCAATATGCAAGCATCGTTATGTGCAATCTGATTAAAACCAGATCTTCAATCCGCTCCTCTAATAGAGGAGCGGATTGAAGATCTGGTTTTAATCAGATTGCGTTATGTGGTGTAGCACCATAACCCCTGGGGACAGGGTGGGACCCACAAGGGGAGGGAACATAAATGGAATTTAAAGTTTTATATGGGAAACTGCAATTGGTCTGGTAAGTGATGTGGTTCATGAGTCTCTTTTGATTTTGTCTAGCCTTGATCCAGATGATGGCTGCCACAATGGCGAGGAGGGAAGTTTGCTATTACACGTTTGATGACAAGTTGTTACGAGATGAGATGTTTGATATCCACACATACCTCACCAAAACCAACTGTCTGGGAATAGGTAAAAAAAAATGTACATCTCCCTGTCTAACGCTCTTTATTTACTGTCTGGGAATAGGTAAAAAAAAATGTACTATTTACTTTAAAGAACAAGGTACGGTTGTGTACATGAGAAGGCCCCAAAAAATTCACTGTTTTAAATGTGTCTTGAATAAAGGTTGATCTGTGTTTTAAGTAAGTTAAATATATGCCAAGTATACTATCTCAACTCGAATCAAAGTTATTGCTTGTTTGATAGCATTATTACATTATGAATATAAGACTTTTTCTCACCTTTCTTCAAAAAGAGCTTGATAACTGTTAAATTTCATCAGGTTATTGCCTAGGAAAAGGTGTGCCCATTCGACGAGCAAAATGAAATTAATATATATTGTGTACTGATAGAAGATTTATATTTGAATATGAATTTGCTCAACGCATGGGCTGTATGTTTTCTGAAAGGAAAATCCCCTGAATTTATGATTTTTTTTCATTGATTTTTGTATTTTTGGCAATTTTATGCCACTTTCACTTTCCTGTCGTATAACGCAAAGCAATTTTGGATCAAATTAAGCGTAGTTTGGATTTGCTTATATATTCCTTATTTGAATGCCAGATTTTGGGACTCCTACTGAAATTATCCATTTTCTGGGCCAGATGACTGTGGAAACTGTACCTGCTTCTTTGATCTCGGTTATTTTGCCAGTTTCTTTGTCTAAATCTTTTTATACATTCTGTATTGTATGTAGAGTGTATATTGTTATTATTATCCCACCCCCTGCAAAAGAAGATTGGAGGGGGGGGGGGGGGTATATTGGAATCAGCATGTCCGTCCGTCTGTCTGTGGACATGACCTTGAAAGGACATTTTCTAGGAGACTAGTGAATGGATTTTCCTGAAAATTTGTACACTCATGATCACATCATGTTCAAAGGAGTTTAGTGTCTCTTGTAACTTGTATTCAGTTGAAACAATAATAATGTCGAAACTCGTGCCTTTCTGGTCTTCAGCTATACAGTATTTCAACCCATTGTGGATGAGCCCCACAGGGTTATTGGTCCCATTAGGACAGGTCTGGTATTCAATGCAGTTTTATTGGCATACAGTGAAAATTAAACTGAAGAAAAATGATAGATATTATACAGGCCTACAGGATTTGTTTGCTCTAGCTTTCATTACTTCTTTAAAAATCAAGAAAACACTGTATAACATACAACATTTTTGTTGTCAGCTAATAAAATAATTGTTGTTTAATGTCTGACCATGTTAAAGTTTCCCGAGCTTTATTTAAAGAACCACTTTTTACTAATGATGTGGAGAAGCTCTAACGCAGTTACCGTTCTTTATTGTCTATGCAGTGGACTTCATTTTGTGGAGTTTCACCAGAAAGACTTTTCACTTTACTGACAAAGCTATTGTGGTGATGCTTGAATTAGATATTCTTCTCTTTAAATTAATATTAAAAGTTAGCACAGATTTCACCGCAATCTTTGTATTTCAGGAAATATTTTGACACTAATCGAACAATATGGAAAGAAGATTGCGGGGTCAAAACAGACAAAGAAATCAATGAGTCTGTTTCAATACATACCACGTGTGTTCGATGGGACGTTAGAAAACACGGACAGTGAACCAGACAGTCCAGAATATCAGCGGTCCGATAGTCGAGAAATGCAATTTGAAAGTGCTAATGAGACAGGAAAGCCCAAAATACAGAGAACAGAATCCCAGGACTACAAAGCTGACACTCCCTGACGTAGGACGTTAATCTGTTACATGATGAATTGTTTCTGTGACGTCACTCATCAGTTTTCAAGATCGTATTTTATTTCTTGCAAGATTTATTAGTTTCTTTTTGAGGTAAAAGGCAGCATCTTCTCGAGTCCCAGGGACTGTCAAAATACTGTAAACGTATTATATTTGGCGTATACGATATTTGGCGGAAATCATTTTTTCAACAAGTTAGCGTATATTTGATTTAGCGCATTCCTGAATTACTTTAAACATCTAGATTTATGGATGGCATTTAGCGATGTACTTGATTTAGCGGAAGCTGCATTCCGCCAAAGGCGCTAAATAGAATACACAGCCAAATGTAATACATTTACAGTAGTTTCCATGTACAGTGGTGATTGAAGTATATAATGGATAAAGCAAATTATTCTCCAATTTCTACTTTCTGTTTGTAACAGGAGTACACTGGGTTAAGATCAATTTCTATTTTCTGTTTGTAACGGGATGTACACTGAGTTAAGATCCATTTCTACTTTCTGTTTATAAAGGGAGTACACTGGATCAAGATGCTTAATCTCATCATGTACATCCTTGTGAGGAGAGTAATTTAACTAAGAATAGATGTAAATACAATACATAGTCTGTCATTGAATAGAGTAGACAGCAAGATTACAAGAACATGTTTCCAATCCAGTCCTTTTGAACTTTGATGCATAATTCACATCTATGGCTCCTTCGGACAATTGTAATGTGTTACAATTCTGCAGTCCATTAGATTCTGTCTTTAGAATTTAAAGGAGTATGTCGTGAAAGAGCTGTGATATTTTGATAAATCTAAACAGCTGTAAGGAGAAAGTAAAAAAAAAAAGGTATAAGTTTGAACTTTTGTAATAAAATTTTGGTGCATTATGTTTGGTAATCTATAAAGCAGTAAATGAGGCTTATGCTGAACAAATGATTCACATTCATAGTCTAGAAGGTATTTTTGAAAATGAATTCAGCAGTTGATTGTGCAGAAATCAAAACAGGAAGATAGGACATGGCAGGTATTTGTACCTTGTCATTTGGTGTTTTCAAGAAAGTGTGAACAATTTATCTATAAATGAAGATGTATAGGAAATTTGTGCATAGATAAAAAAAAAAAAAAAGTTTTAGAGACGGTTCACAGGAGGGAAGTGTTAGGTGGAAAGGGAGAGTGTACTACTATTAAGGGAGGGGCTCCTACTTTAGAACTAGATATAAGGGGTGGAAATACTACTTTAGAGCCAGTTCTCAGGAGGGAAATTGAGTTGGAAAATCTACCCAAGACCAATTTTCAGGAGGGATATGTTAGGAGAAAAATCATCTAAGGCAGTTCTCAGGAGGGAAATGTTAGTGGGAGGGATACCATTCTGTAAGATTGGTAGTACAGTTGTACCTATTCAGTTTTGTACAGCGAGTCAACAATACATGTAATTTACTCTGGTTACCAGAGAAATAGAAAATCCAGAGTGATTCTAATTGTGATATAAAATTTATGACCTTTTTTTTGTCATTTCATGTGCATACTGTTCTGTAATGGAACCCATTAAAAATGTAGAAATAACTTGTCTCTTTACTTCCTGAAAGTTTGTTATGCTCCCAACAGAGGAGACCTGGGCTTTTTCACCATTACAGAAAATAAACAATCTTTTTACATGTTTGGGGCAACAAAGTTCATGAAGCCATGCAAGGCCAACTTGAGAAAGAGAAATCTCATTTGCTAACCTTCTCATGCCTTCACTAGTGACTGTATCAGTGATTTTATGCCTTTCTGTTCGACTACCACTAAATTACACGCCAGGTAGTCTAATGTAGCGGAAAACTAACGGCTTTAATTTTTATTGGTACACAAAATGTGTAGAAGTTAATTAATTTGCACCAATTAGTGCATCGTCAGATACCCACATCTGATCTCGTCTTCTCATCACTGAGTAGAAGACGAGATCAGCCGTGGGTATCTGACAATACAATAAATGTAGAAATATTAATTAACTCGGTAGTATTAGAGTGTTTTCTCACTGAATTGAATTCGAATAACTTTAATATTGCTAGTCCTTTGAGCGAGCGAGCGTAGAAAAAAATAAAATACAAACTTTGGTTTCATATTGTTTATTTTATTTAGTACGCCATCATAATTAGTAAAAACTTTCGATAACTCATATTTAGAATATGTTTTACTCATTACAGTCACCAAGTGTTGTTAATTAGAACTTAAATATCCATCAAAAACCACTGCATAATATTTTTCACAACCATCACTTTAATTACCTCTTGGAAGACAATCGTTATGGCTGATGATAAGACATAAACTTATTTAACAGATCCTTAAGTGAGAATTTAATATATATTACAGACTTGACATTATGAATTGCAATTGATGTACAAGTTCAGTGTATATAAATTTGACTAACAGAAAAAAAAACCCTGCTATTTACTCCAAACTAAAGGGAGATGCAATTCTCAGAACTGCCCTTAAAATTATAGGTATAAAGTGACTCATTTACAAAAATCTGTAGCAAAAACCATCTATATGTGAAATACACAACCATTCTGACACAGAATTTGTACAAATAAATTTCTAATGGTTTCATAAGTTAACAAATTCGATACAAAAATAAGTTTCAAAAACCTAGTTTCTTGTACTCTACATAAACTATAACATCAACCTAGATCAACATTTTGTCCGATTGTCAGCATTCACCAACAATTAACAGCACAAACCATCAGCATACAAAAAATCGAACATAAACACCAAAAATAATTCAAATATATAGCTTATTAAATTTAATAACAAGTCATAGAGGATAAAGGATTTTAATACGAGTGTGTTAGGATATTAATATAAAACGGAGCTTTTCAAAACAGCTTTCGATACTTAATAATTGGTTAAACCAGACACTACTGGTTCTGTAGATCTTTTATACAGGTGGCATTACACAAGAATTGCAGATAACACTATTTTTTTTAGTTTTCTCTATATTGTCTGCTCTGACAAAATATTCTTGTGTATAAAATCTTTTACACCATTCTTGGATCTACAGCACCATAGAATTTGCTCTGCTTGGAAAACATCAGAAATATATTGAATCGCGAAACATTTAATACACAATTCTAACATTCCAAGTCTGGTGCCAAAATGCATGTGCAGACTGAGCAACATCGGCATTGCATGATTTACACTGTTGTGGGTTACATTGTATGTAGAGATGAGTGAATGCATATACAAGTACATTGTAATGAATGCTGATTTGTTATTACCATGGGTGAAAAAATGACTAGATAAAGTGTACACCAGGTCATATTGTATAATTAACCAGGGAAATATCAAATGTTAGATAACATGGATTTCTGTGATTCTTATGTTTGTAAAAGGGAGTTATATCCTCCATATGTGCAATCCTTTGAAAATCTTTCGAGTCCTTTGATGAATACAAATTATTTGATCACACAGTAGGATTCATTTTTGTTGGAGTGCTACCCTTGTTTTCTTTTTCTTTAAAAATGGAGCTTTGAATTTGACAACATGAAACAATGCCAAGATGATGATCCACCACTAATGTCCTTCAGTATAGGATCCTGGTATATGCGCACCTAGCACTATACTTGTGGCTTACACTATGCCAGTTTGGCACTCTTGGGTACGAGATTATGTAAGAGAAGCAGAACAAGAAAAATCATGGCGACACTTAGGTGGGCAGACATAATAATCAAAAATTTACCTAAAAGAATCTTAACATCCATTGAGGAAAATGTTTATCCACTGTGAGTATTTAAACACTGCAATTCTATTACTGATTTTATTATGCGTACTGGATTGCACAAAATGAAATGGTATGGAATCCCCAATGGTTGCATTATGTATGTGTAGGCGTCTCACAACTGAAATCATTCCTTAAATAAATGAAACTTTTGAATCAGATTGTGTTCCGAGAGCATGACTTGAACAATCAATAAACTTGCATACACGCATATTTGGCAACTAGACCAGCTTTTCATAAACCAAAAGTACTCTCAACAGAAGAAGTGAATGGTTAACAAAATTCAGTAACAGTTTAAGGTTTCACAAATATACATGTACTTGCATTATGGTAACATCAAAAAAAAATATTCAAAACATTTGCAATATCATATTTCACATTTTACAATGACAACCCTTTATATGCATGAAATGAGCAATAATTTGACCAAAAAATAAATGAAAACTAATGCATTTTTTTCTACATAACAAGATCTATTTACATCATGTATTGGAAAATGGTTACAACTGTTTGACAGTGGCAAAAAATAATATTCGTACAAACAGAAAAAGGTATGAAAAAGTAACAACAAATAAAAATATTCCTTAAGCTCCTGCTAATTTTCTCTGATGAAAGAGACTGGTGTGATCTGATTGGAGGAGACAGTGGAAAGAAAAAGGATCAGATTTGTATAACATTGGAAAAACACAATCATCAATAAGTAGACATGCTGAAGAAATCACTAACAAACTTCATATGCAAGTGGTGCAAGTCTTGCAGAGACAGGAGAAACAAAACAAGTAAAGCAAAAGAATTTCGTATCATCCAAGCACACCTGCTTACATTAAACACTATGAGGACCGAGATTCGTTGTCACAGAGACAAACTTGTCCTTATTATACAAAAAAACCTTCCATTCTTTATTTCGTGTGTGCCAGATTTCAGAATACTACAATCATTTTCAACGCACCATTAATAAGCAACAAAACATGAGTATTTATATACAAAATAATCTACAGTCAAACTGGGGGAAAAAAACTTCTCCCTTTATTTTAGTCCACATTCTTTTTGGATAACATAGTTAAGGTCATGTGAAGGTTAATTAATGTCGTGTCTGGGTGGAAATCTTCCAGGGTGGTACTGTAACACAAAAGTATAGGTTAATCATACATTGGAATCGATGACATCATACAGTAATACTAAATCATTAACACAATACACTGAGTGAATACTAGTAAGTACTGGATACCATACAGTAATACTAAAACACACACTACACTGAATATTAAGTACTGGTACATTGTACAATAACAAAATAAAGTGCACCAACATGGCACATGATACACCAAATGGATGTTTATACAAATGAGTGTGCGTAAGATAAAATCATGTCAACCTTGGTGCAACAATTGACTTGTCAATTTATCTCTTGAATTGTTAAAATAACTACAGAAATGGTATTTCAAAAATTCGGAAGCCGATAAGTGCCAGGGTATGGAATCAATATTTAACTGGTGGCTGCCACATAAATTAACTGGCAGCCGCCACTTAATTTAACTGGCGGCCACTGATAGATTAAGTGGTGACTGCCAGTTAATTTATATGGTGGCCATCAGATAATAAGTGGCAGATACCAGTTAATAAGTGGCGGCCGCCAGTTAAATGAATACTAGTTCTATACCCTGGCACCTAACGGCTTCCATACAAAACACATCTTCATTTTATTATATGTATTTAGATACTTCTCGTTCAATTTAGAGTTGTAAAAAGAAGTGGCCTAACTAAAGGAGTGATAAATCATTTCTACAGCCTTC
The DNA here is from genome assembly GCF_947568905.1 of Ostrea edulis. NCBI lineage: Eukaryota > Metazoa > Mollusca > Bivalvia > Ostreida > Ostreidae > Ostrea > Ostrea edulis. The sequence continues at coordinate 32,793,194 of NC_079167.1, read as the reverse complement.
TTACATTATACTCATTAATTAATCTTTAACTGGACAAATGCCATGGCTCTTATCAAAATAATCTTTGGATTCTTACAACACCATGGCTTAGATCATTACTCCCATGAGACAATGGCGTTCTCTGTTGTGTGATGTGCTTGTCAAGTCTGCATTTCTTGCATATTTATGTCATTACTGTTGGAAACAAAATATTGGGATAGTTATATAGCTATATCTTATGAAAAAAAGGTATTTTTATTTTGTAAGATTTACTGCATTGCTCGCTAACATTTTAAGGATTACCTCCCTTAAAATATTGTGTTGTTTGTTTTTTTTTAAAATACCTGGTCATTTTAAAGTTTTATTGACCTGATTTTATGCTGCAATTTACATTTCTCCACAGATGCACCAATTATTGACAAAGTTTGTTGATTCTTGGACTCAAATCTACATGAGCTCGAAAAGGGCTATGCCATATCATCACAGTGACCTTGATGTACAACACACCTACCTAGAATGCATTAACTGACGAAGTTTGCCGATTCTAGGCTAAATAATTGTCCAGTTATGAACCAGACAGGGGTTTGCCATGTTTGGCTTTATCATCTTAATCAAAGGTCACAATGACTCCACTTTAATGTGCGACACACTTTCTACCCAAGATTCATCAGCTGACCAAGTTTGATTCTAAGCCTCATAGTATGTAAGTTATGAGCAGGGCACGAAAAAGCGAACAGACAGACACGAACACCATACCAGAGTACGTCCAATCTTGGACAGCGTATAAAAATATTAAAATGTTAATATATCAAACAAACACAATCAATGAAAGAAAAAGGTGAAGATAACAAACAGTGATCAAACTCATGAATCCTATAGAAAATTCAAAATTGAGAACAGGGTAAACATGGACCCCCGGACACACCAGAAGTGGGATCAGGTGACTAGGAGGAGTAAGTATCTCTTGTTGAACGGTCACACCCACATGAGCCCTCTGTCTTGATCAGTAAATGGATTATGCCAAAGTCAAATTCAGTATGAAAAGAAATGCCTTACAATTGGTATGAAACACTTCAGATAAAATCTGACCCAATGACAGGCTGCACTTGCAAAAGGTCATTATAACGACCATAGAATCTGGGAAATGTTGACTTCGTTCAAACAAGACTGTTGAAAATCCTGTAACATCATCTTATTTGTAAGTCATTCGCCTCGGTTCAGAAATTTGATCAAACACAGAAAATGCTTTCACATATCAAGAAGCTGGAAGACAAACTCTGTATGCAGGTGATAATGGAATATTCCTATGACAATCTGAGAAGTTGACAATAGGGAAGCTGAAGTAATCTCATTTGTCATAAAGTTTGAGTTGTAAGTTTGCCATTGACATCTACGTTCAATCAAAATATTAAAAATCAACCAAAAAATCCCAAACTATGAAACGGATGTGGAAGACTTTGGTGTCTTTTATTTTGAGTTTACAGGGCTATATTGAATAAACCTAACAGTAGTAATTTTTGTTACATTGTGCACTAAAAACATTAATGTTAAATTTGTCGAACAAATGGAATCAATAAATATTAGTAATCATTGTTACATTGTACTGCAATAATAAAACATCAATATATTAATATATCGAACAAACAGAATCAATGACTGGACTTGTACTCCAGAAGATACAAGGACTTCTTTTCTTAAAAAGAAAATTAATCTCTGACACATTTCCATATCTCTGGCTGTCTAGACAATGAGTGACATAACGGATGTCATTGTTTCACAACGTCAATGAATACAGATGCTGAGCTTCTAAAGCTGTTTACAGAATGTTGCTCCGACACACTGCCCACATGCCTGTCTACCTGTGTAAAGGTCGTATAACACAATCAACACGTCTTCTTTAATGTCACTGTCTACCTGTGTAAAGGTCGTGTAAAGGTCGTATAGCACCTGCTACATGTACACCTCCAGACCCCAGTAATCATATTCATTACAATAGAATCTCTACTGCACACAGCTACGCACACAAATATACATGTACATTAAAATTGTGTACTGTACTACGCACACAAATATACAAATATACATGTACATTAAAATTGTGTACTGTACTACGCACACAAATATACAAATATACATGTACATTACAACTGTGTACTGTACTATGAACACAAATATACATGTACATTACAACTGTGTACTGTACTACGCACCGCAGTAATCATGTTCATTACCACAGAATCTATACTGCACATCTACACACCCAAATATACATGACAACAGAATATACTGTTCAGCAACGTGCCCCAGTATATGTTTACATAACAACAGAATATACTGCTCAGCAACGTGTCCCAGTATATGTTTACATAACAACAGAATATACTGCTCAGCAACGTGTTCCAGTATATATTTACATTACAACAGAATGTACTGCTCAGCAACGTGCCCCAGTATATATTTACATTACGACAGAATGTACTGCTCAGCAATGCGCCCCAGTATATATTTACATTACAACAGACTATACGGCTCAGCAACGCGCCCCACATCCACATGCAGTTTGCAGTCTATGTAACCTGTAGTTAATGTTGTAAACTTTCTTTCTTTTTTTGAATTTCCTTCTTTATAAACTGTCTTACTGTTATGCCCTCTGGGCCCAAAATTGGAATAAACTTATCTTATTTACATTACGACAGAATGTACTGCTCAGCAATGCGCCCCAGTATATATTTACATTACGACAGAATGTACTGCTCAGCAATGCGCCCCAGTATATATTTACATAACAACAGACTATATGGCTCAGCAATGTGCCCCAGTATATGTTTACATATACATTACAACAGACTGTGTAGTGCATACCACTCTACAAAATTCGCAATGGATTACCATGCAGTCATCCATGACAAATTCTCTAGACTGAAGAGTTCAAGTCTAGCAACTAAATAACAAATTCTCTAGACTGAAGAGCTCGAGCCCAGCAACTAAATAACAAATTCTCTAGACTGAAGAGCTCGAGTCCAGCAACTAAATAACAAATTCTCTAGATTGAAGAGCTCGAGTCCAGCAACTAAATAACAAATTCTCTTGACTGAAGAGCTCAAGTCCAGCAACTAAATAACAAATTCTCTAGACTGAAGCGCTCGAGTCCAGCAACTAAATAACAAATTCTCTAGCCTGAAGAGCTCGAGTCCAGCAACTAAACAACAAATTCTCTAGACTGAAGAGCTCGAGTCCAGCAGTTAAACAGTCTTTGATAAACTGTATCAGATTGACTTAAGAACATCCACATTCTCAGACTGAAGTTTAATAAATCTCCAAACCCTGATCAGTACTCCCAACACAAAAAGTTCAAAACACCCACAATGGTTAATATAAACCACCAAAGCCAAGAACAATTTTAAACAGGTGTCAGTATTCAGAATACTCTGGTTATTGTCCTTGTACTTACGATGTAAATATTGGCCTATTTGAAAAGAATCAGTGCATTAAAAAAATGTATAATGAATAACAACATATCACATTTTCTATGGAAGTAGACACTGGATAAAAACCCGTCACCATCACTACAAGAACCCTAAACCAATCAGAAACGATGTATATGATCACCATGGTAACTTACTGCAGGAGGTGGGGAATCATTCATGGGAACTCTCTCTTCTGACTGCAGTTCATCAGCACTCCTACAAAATCAAAACAAATACTAAACTGACATGTACTAGTTCTCTAAACTCCACACAGGTAGTTTCTCTGTTGTTAATGTAGGGATTATTTCACTATCTACTGGAAATGTGAGGGGTGGTTGTGGATAATGTAAGTGTGGTTGTGTATAATGTAAGTGTGGTTGTGTATAATGTAAGGGTGGTTGTGGATAATGTAAAGGTGATTGTGGATAATGTAAGTGTGGTTGTGGATAATGTAAGGGTGGTTGTGGATAATGTAAGGGTGGTTGTGGATAAAGTAAAGGCAATTGTGGATAATGTAAGGGTGGCTGTGGATAATGTAAGGGTGGTTGTGGATAAAGTGAAGGTGATTATGGATAATGTAAGTGGTTGTGGATAATGTAAGGGTGGTTGTGGATAATGTAAGGGTGGTTGTGGAAAAAGTAAAGGTGATTGTGGATAATGTAAGGGTGGTTGTGGATAATGTAAGGGTGGTTGTGGATAAAGTAAAGGTGATTGTGGATAATGTAAGGGTGGTTGTGGATAAAGTAAAGGTGATTATGGATAATGTAAGTGGTTGTGGATAATGTAAGGGTGGTTGTGGATAATGTAAGGGTGGTTGTGGATAAAGTAAAGGTGATTGTGGATAATGTAAGTGTGGTTGTGGATAATGTAAGTGTGGCTGTGGATAATGTAAGTGTGGTTGTGGATAATGTAAGGGTGGTTGTGGATAATGTAAGGGTGGTTGTGTATAAAGTAAAGGTGATTATGGATAATGTAAGTGGTTGTGGATAATGCAAGTGTGATTGTGGATAATGTAAGGGTGGTTGTAGATAATGTAAGTGTGGTTGTGGATAATGTAAGGGTGGTTGTGGATTAAGTAAAGGTGATTGTGGATAATGTAAGTGTGGTTGTGGATAATGTAAGGGTGGTTGTGGATAATGTAAGTGTGGTTGTGGATAATGTAAGGGTGGTTGTGGATAATGTAAGTGTGGTTGTGGATAATGTAAGTGTGGTTGTGGATAATGTAAGGGTGGTTGTGGATAAAGTAAAGGTGATTATGGATAATGTAAGTGGTTGTGGATAATGTAAGGGTGGTTTTGAATAATGTAAGGGTGGTTGTGTATAAAGTAAAGGTGATTATGGATAATGTAAGTGGTTGTGGATAATGTAAGTGTGGCTGTGGATTAAGTAAAGGTGATTGTGGATAATGTAAGTGTGGTTGTGGATAATGTAAGGGTGGTTGTGGATAAAGTAAAGGTGATTATGAATAATGTAAGTGGTTGTGGATAATGTAAGGGTGGTTGTGGATAATGTAAGGGTGGTTGTGGATAAAGTAAAGGTGATTGTGGATAATGTAAGTGGTTGTGGATAATGTAAGGGTGATTGTGCATAATGTAAGGGTGGTTGTGGATAAAGTAAAGGTGATTGTGGATAATGTAAGTGTGGCTGTGGATAATGTAAGTGTGGTTATGGATAATGTAAGTGTGATTGTGGATAATGTAAGGGTGGTTGTGGATAATGTAAGGGTGGTTGTGGATTAAGTAAAGGTGATTGTGGATAACGTAAGTGTGGTTGTGGATAATGTAAGGGTGGTTGTGGACAATGTAAGGGTGGTTGTGGATAAAGTAAAGGTGATTGTGGATAATGTAAGGGTGGTTGTGGATGCAGTCATTAAAGATATTTTCTCAACTCGACTTCCAAGTCAAGCAACAATATTCACAGCCAAGGGCAAACAACTGCCATTCCATAATATCATATCATCTCAAGAGAAACACTTTACCATAATTTCAGGATTCTCTTTTCTGTTTACTAAGCTTACACCAGTCATGTATTTTTGAAACCCTAAATAAAAATTATGATTGTTGAAAGATAAATTAATCAATTTTTGTTGGATTCCAAGCCACATTGATATTTGTGGCGATACCAAAGCAGATCAAGCTGTAAAAACAGCACTTCAGTTTGAAATTGTTAACTTCCATATATGGACCTTAAACTCACAATTGATAAGTATATCATCTCTCTATAAACTGTAGACTGAATAAGATCTCTGTGAAACAAATAAATTACAAAGGATACAAAGACGGGGGGGGAAATAAACATATTATGCTGGATTGTAGTGGCCCACTACCAACCAATACTAGACTTTTCCAAAATAACAATTCTATGAAAGAAGTTTTAAAAGAAGAATAGGCTTATTACGAGCTGGCATGTTAACCTAAAAACGTAAAAACCGGGCAATCATCGAACTTTCAAAGCTGATATACCACCGCATTGGTTTAAAATCCTAAATACACAAACAAAACTTACCTGCGTAGGTCTCTGTAGTACTCTAATGTGCAACTCCCTCGGGCTCCTCCACCTTCGATAGTGCCATAATCATTATACGGGGGAGGGCGGTGACAAAACGGATCCGAGTCATCCACCGGGCGGTACCCTCTCCTACAAACAATAAATCAATGTAATAAATCATCCAACAGGCGGTACCCTCTCCTACAAACAACAAATCATCCACCGGGCGGTACCCTCTCCTACAAACAACAAATCATCCACCGGGCGGTACCCTCTCCTACAAACAATAAATCATCCACCGGGCGGTACCCTCTCCTACAAACAATAAATTATCCACCGGGCGGTACCCTCTCCTACAAACAATAAATCAATGACAGAACGTAATCATCCATTGGTTGGTCCCTCTTTAACAAACAGTACAAACCACAAATGTCCTTGACATCTGCCCTATTTCAATGAAGATTGGTGGTGGTGGGGGGGGGGATATATAAGTTCAGCTAGTACAGTTTTAGTTTTTGTGTGAGGTGTGGTAACTCCATGTGAAAAGAAAATCACTTCAGCTCAGAAACCAATCTGATTTTATTTAATTTATGAACTACCATCCCCTCCTTTTATGTTGTAAGATATTAGCATCCTTTTCCCTCAAATTTGGAAAAATCATTAATAGCAAATTGTAACGAAAAAAATTGAGATTTTGAATATTTTCTTCCACAACTCCCTTGTGTGTCTTTTCCCTGACTAATATCAGTAATTGTTAACTGTTTGTATATATCGGTGTGTCTTTTCCCTGACTAATATCAGTAATTGTTAACTGTTTGTATATATCGGTGTGTCTTTTCCCTGACTAATATCAGTAATTGTTAACTGTTTGTATATATCGGTGTGTCTTTTCCCTGACTAATATCAGTAATTGTTAACTGTTTGTATATATCGGTGTGTCTTTTCCCTGACTAATATCAGTAATTGTTAACTGTTTGTATATATCGGTGTGTCTTTTCCCTGACTAATATCAGTAATTGTTAACTGTTTGTATATATCGATGTGTCTTTTCCCTGACTAATATCAGTAATTGTTAACTGTTTGTATATATCTGTGAAGATAATACCTCTCGATCACAAAGTGATTTTTACTGTCATTGTTTGTTTCAAGTGTTCTGGTGGGATGTGTCTCGAGGTAAAGAATGGAGAAACAGATGAGGATGACATGCCAAAAATTACACAATTACCCATTTCTTAGTATCAATATACAAACATAAATACTTTCTTATTTTTGTGACCAAAACTTTTTGTCAGTCAGACTTTGTTTATGTATTGCTGAAATGGTACTGAATGTCACTGATACACGCTGTGAAGATGAAATCATACTTAGTGTAGCCCCTGCTTGCATAAGTTACTGTGAAGATGAAATCATACTCAGTGTAGCCCCTGGTTGCGCAAGTTACTGTGAGGATGAAATCGTACTTAGTGTCAATCCTGCATGTTCAAATTGTTGTGTTGATCACACTTAGTAAATGGTGTCACACCTATTTGTGTTAAATAGCTGTGTTGAAGAATTCATAATATTATGTACTAGGTGTGATAATAATACTTGGCACATAGTCAAAGTCTTCAGATTGTGTTTCAGAAAACTGAGAAATTTTTGAAGTACTTAAGGTGCAAGTTGAATTTGTGGAAAGTACTAGTTTGAATTTCATGGTATTCTGCTGAAGAGAAAATGTATGCATACAACAAAATGTGTGTGAAACAGGAATTCTCTCCCCCCCCCCCCCCCCCCCCCGACAGCAGTCTATGGTACCCAATTCCTATTCCATACATCTTCGGAGAGGCTCTGTCATAAGGATTACACCCATTATACATAAGAGCCCTCTCAACCACAGTTCAATAGTTTAAAAACAGTGTTCAAAATTTTTATTCAAAGATCAAAGGTCTAATGCAAAGGCACTGTTAGTAAGGCCTTCTCACAAGGATTACATCCACTAAATATCAATTGCCCTCCTACCTATGATGTAAACAGATGGGCATGTGAAATTCTATTTGCCCCCCCCCCCCCCCCCCCCCCCCCCCCCCACCTGGTCTTAATTCCAGGGACATAAAAACAGTTATAACTAGATTTCAGATAATGACTTAATAGGCATCTATAATGTAGTATGTACCTTTTTCCTGCGAGATACCAGACTCTAGGAAGCAAACACTGGACTACGATCATACATATCCCAGCAAATGGTAACATCAACAACAGCAGGGCGATGCCCACTCTACAACAGACCAACATCACCATCACTGACAAGAAATATATTTCTGCTAAAATATTCTTCATAATAATGCATGTGCATGAATTACCAAGAAAATTGCAACATTGTCAGTAGACTCAAATGTGATGAGATTTGTAAACTAGATGGATGCATTGTGGGATATAATGTGACCGTTGTGGGGTATCATTTGATCATAATCTTAAAATCGCAGACATATTCCATTTACACAGAAAGTTATAGTAAGCTTTACATTAATGTAAAGCAGGAATTTTTCACATTATTTTTTTTTTTTTTTTTTACAATTTTTACACCCGTTTTGTCTTTATCCTTCATGATCAAATCTAAAACTTAGTGAATCTTAATATATAGACTAAAGTAGTCAAAAAATACTTTAAACGAATTGAAAATGGGAGAAGATAGTTTTCTGAAATGAATCTGGGTGAAGATAACATGGGTGGACAAGTTTCCCTAAGTACAGTGGTTTGAGTGGTGCAAGTGATTTGGGTGGTGTAAGTGGTGCAAGGTGTGTTAGTGGTGTGAGTGGTGTAGGTGGTTTGAGTTGTGTAAGTGGTTTTAGTAGTGTGGGTGCTTTGAGTGGTGTAAGTTGTTTGGGTCATTTGTATGGTGCAAGTGGTGTGAGTGGTTCAAGTGATTTTAGTGGTGTGAGTGGTTTGAGTGGTGGTAGTGATTTGGGTGGTTTAGGTGGTGTGAGTGGTTTGGGTGATGTGAGTAGTTTAGGTGGTGTGGGTGGTGTGAGTGGTTTGGGTGGTGTGAGTGGTTTAAGTGGTGTGAGTGGTTTGGGTGGTGTGAGTGATTTGGGTGGTGTGAGTGGTTTGGGTGGTGTGAGTGGTTTGGGTGGTGTGAGTGGTTTAAGTGGGGTGAGTGGTTTGAGTGGTGTGAGTGGTTTAAGTGGGGTGAGTGGTTTGGGTGGTATGAGTGGTGTGATTGGTTTGGATAGTTTGAGTGATTGATTGGTGTGGGTGGTGTGAGTGGTTAAGTGGTTGAAGTGTTAGAGATTTAGGTGGTGTGAGTGGTTTGGGTAGCATGAGTGGTTTGAGTGGTGTGGGTGGTGTGAGTGGTTTAGGTAGTATGAGTGGTTTGAGTGGTTGATTGGTGTGAGTGGTTTGGGTAGTGTGAGTGGTTTGGGTAGTATAAATGGTGTGGGTGGTATGAGTGGTTTGAGTGGTGCAAGTGATTTGGGTAGTGCGAGTGGTTTGGGTGGTGTGAGTGGTTTTAATAATTCAAGTGGTGCATGTGGTTTGAGTGGTTTGGGTGGTGTGAGTGGTATGGGTGGTGTGAGTGGTTCATGTGGTGTGAGTGGTTCATGTGGTGTGAGTGGTTTTAATGGTGAGTGGTCTGAATGGTGTGAGTGGTTTGGTGGTATGAGTGGTTTTAGTGGTGTAAGTGGTTTGGGTGGTGTTAGTGGTTTGTGTGGTATTAGTGATTTGGGTGGTGTGAGTGGTATGGGTGGCAAGTGGTGTGAGTGGTTTGGGTTGTGTGAGTTGTTTTAGTGGTGTAAGTGGTTTGGGTGGTGTAAGTGGTTTTAGTGGTGTGAGTGGTTTAGGTGGTGTGGGTGGTGTAAGTGGTTTTAATGGTGTGAGTGATATGGGTGGTGTGAGTGGTATGGGTGGTGTGAGTGGTGTGGTGTGAGTGGTATGGGTGGTGTGAGTGGTGTTGCGTGAGTGATATGGGTGGTGTGGCGTGAGTGGTATGGGTGGTGTGAGTGGTGTTGAGTGATATGGGTGGTGTTGCATGAGTGGTATGGGTGGTGTGATGTGAGTGGTATGGGTGGTGGATGGTGAACATACAGCGCTGTCTCACAGACTCCCTCCACAGCTGACTTGTAGTCCTTGTGCAGAGTCCTGCAGTTCAGCAATTCTCCAAGCGACGTCACATTCCCCAGAGCATAGTCCAATTGTACCCTCAAGTAATGGACAGGTTTTTCAAACTACAACACACAACATCGGGTATATCATGATCATGTCATCTAAAGCATGTCAACCACAACATGCAACAAATCATGATTATATTATCCTGTTTACTACAACACACAACATCGGGTATATCATGATCATGTCATCCAAAATCCAAAACATGTTAACTACCACACAAAACAAATCATGAAAAAGTCACTTTCTCCTACAGCTGATCTCCAATCTACAGTATTCTCCTAAAGCTCTTCACTTAGTCTGATCTCTAATCTACAGTATTCTCCTAAAGCTCTTCACTTAGTCTGATCTCCAATCTACAGTATTCTCCTAAAGCTCTTCACTTAGTCTGGTCTCCAATCTACAGTATTCTCCTAAAGCTCTTCACTTAGTCTGATCTCCAATCTACAGTATTCTTCTAAAGCTCTTCACTTAGTCTGATCTCTAATCTACAGTATTCTCCTAAAGCTCTTCACTTAGTCTGATCTCTAATCTACAGTATTCTCCTAAAGTTCTTCACTTAGTCAGATCTCCAATCTACAGTATTCTCCTAAAGCTCTTCACTTAGTCTGATCTCTAATCTACAGTATTCTCCTAAAGCTCTTCACTTAGTCAGATCTCCAATCTACAGTATTCTCCTAAAGCTCTTCACTTAGTCAGATCTCCAATCTACAGTATTCTCCTAAAGCTCTTCACTTAGTCTGATCTCTAATCTACAGTATTCTCCTAAAGCTCTTCACTTAGTCTGATCTCTAATCTACAGTATTCTCCTAAAGCTCTTCACTTAGTCTGATCTCCAATCTACAGTACTCACCTGTGGCATAGGGATAAACCTGGCACTCTCGTTAATGAATGTATCCAGTGTTGAATTAGCTTGGGACACTTCTTTGACAGCATCATCAATTTCCTAAACAGACAAAGACCAAACTGAATCCCTGAACAAAAAAGCAGCAGTCTTTCTTACTGATGTGCTGACTACAGATTACCTGCAGCAGTCTTTCTACTGATGTGCTGACTACAGATTACCTGCAGCAGTCTTTCTACTAATGTGCTGACTAGAGATTACCTGCAGCAGTCTTTCTACTGATGTGCTGACTACATATTACCTGGTGTTTTGGGAGTTCTGTAGGACATAGGCTGCCCTTACCTTTCTAAATATTTCTGGAGTGTCTTTGTTAACTTGACAGGTGGCATACTCCTTGATCACTTCTACAGAAAAAAAATCATCAGAATACATAACACATCAAATGATTTACACCCACCCCCCCCAAAAAAACCCACAGAAATATAAAGGTATGATTGTGTAATACCCTGCATTAATTGTAGCCCTATATCATTGGTAAACCTTAATCACATATAACCTTGAATAGTGTGTAACACTATATTGTGTAATGCTGTGTTATCATGAATCATGTAAAACCCCAAAAATGTAAAACCCTAAATCATGTGTAACCTTAGATCATTCATCCATCAACTAGAATCATTTAGAATCCTAATAATTCATGTAATCCTGAATCACATATGAACCTGAATCACATATAACCCCATCTTCGCTAGCTAAGTGTCTGATCCGGTAGATGAGAGCAAGTGAATTGGACACTTGGCTAGCGAAGATGGTATAACCTCAAATATTGTATAATCCTAAATCATGAGTAACTCTGAAGCATGTGTAACCCTGAATCATGTGTAACTCTGAATCATGTGTAACTGTGAATCATGTTTAACCTTGAATGATGTGTACCCTGAATCATGTGTAACTCTGAATCATGTGTAACTCTGAATCGTGTGTAACCCTTAATCATGTGTAACTGTGAAGCATGTGTAACCTTGAATCATGTGTGACCTTGAATCATGTGTAACTCTGATACATGTGTGACCTTGAATAATGTGTAACTCTGAATCATGTGTAACACTGAATCATGTGTAACACTGAATCATGTGTAACCCTGAATCATGTGTAACCTTGAATCATGTGTAACCTTGAATCATGTGTGACCTTGATGTAAGTGAACAGTAATCCTATACCGTTACCTCTTTGTGCTTTGTTTTCCCCGAGAGATTCTACGAAACCATTGGGATCATAACACAAGTCTGACATACCCTGAAAATGGTTAGAACATTCAAACTAACATGTATCTGGTTATTAAACGTATTTTGATCTTTTAATACTATCTTTTTTGTCATCAGATAATCATTATTACACCATTTACCTTCACTATTCAAAACTTAAATTTTGCAATATCAACATAATGAATTTTCTCAATAAAGATCCTTTAGGGACTGACCACAGAAATTCCAAGATAGGCTCCGCTCCCAGCCCACACGAGCAACAGACCAAAGAAGCCCAGAATGACAGACCTGAAATAAATTATCACATCAACAGTAATGGTTTGATCTGGAATATTGGCTGAATAACATACTTTATTAGTAAAATACTTTTTGATTGGCTGAGCAACATAATTTATTAGTAAAATGCTTTTTGATTGGCTGAGCAACATACTTTATAAGTAGATTACTTTTTGATTGGCTGAACAATATACTTTATTGGAAAAATACTTTTTGATTGGCTGAGCAACATACTTTCTTAGTAAAATATTTTTGATTGGCTGAGCAACATACTTTTGTGACATCATTACCATTTGATATGTTTATTTAGAATTCATCCTACAAACATAACTAGAAGCATATTTATCAATTAGATTACACTTAATATCATGTGCATCACAGCACAAATTGCACCAAACTATTGCTATATCCCAACAACATACCCTGCCATTAAAATTTATTCCTACACAATATCATTATCCTGGTTTAGATATATACTATATGTGTTGTAAAAATATGCTCCTGGCACAGACAAATTCCTTAGGTGAAAAATTTGTACCCAATTACATTTGTTTGTGTGACCTTGACCACACTCCTCTCATCATCTTCTATATTGGAGTATGCTTTATACACTGATTAGAATTTAAGCCCCTGTGAAATATGAAAACAAAAAGACAAATAAGCAGATATGTCACACTTCGATCTCTAGGACAATATTAAAGAAGGAATACTCACGTCATGAGAAGACATCTTGACTTTTTGTAACAACCCAGGCTCGTTGTTAGGAGTATGAATGCAGAAAAGCACAACAATACAATAGTGACAATCCACCTACAATTACACCATGTAAAGCCTGATAACACATTCTGGTTGTTTTACTCTGACTATTCACACTCAACAGCTGCATTGTTCTATACATGGGGCTACATTATTCTATACACGGGGCTACATTATTCTATACACGGGGCTACATTGTTCTATACACGGGGCTACATTGTTCTATACACTGGGCTACATTGTTCTATACAAGGGGCTACATTGTTCTATACACGGGGCTACATTGTTTTACACACGGGGTTTTATCAAGGAGGCCCACCATTAACCAGGTTCAATGAGCTCCATCATGGTTGCAATAGGTGGCCGCCATGAAGAAAAATTCCCCATCTAATGACATTAGCTCCTCAGCTTTTCAGCACAATCACACAGGATGCTATATTTGTGTAGGTACTGGTTCTATATTTAATTCATTGGTTTAAACATATTATATATTATTTAAACCTATCGTTGAAAAATTTCATGTCGATTCAACTTCTGAAAGGGTTTGAAACAGATTATATTTTGTGGTGGAAGGATTGTTTACCGTAATCAAAAACACCGGCAATTATATCACTTGGATTTGAATTTACTATTAAAGAATAAAGGTATGGAACTCTAAATATAGGGTACCTAAGTTTGCCAGTGAAATGACAATAAACCATTTGGAATAGTATATAATTCTACTCAGGAGAAGAAGTAAAATGTGTGTTCAGTTTACCTACAGAGGAAGGACAACAGGTGATCAGAAAAGCTCACTTGAGCTAAAAACAGAGTATTGCCACACTTTCAACAATATTTAATTTCTTTTGTTAGCTCATTATCTATAATAAAAAGATAAGGTTTAGTTTCTTTGATATTATGAAAACATTTTTTTTGAAATTCCAAATTTCAACACTGTAGGGTAATGGAAGGGGGGGGGGGGGGGGGGGGGGGGGGGGGGGGGGGGGGCTGCGTGTGTGTGTGTGTGATGTGTGTGCTACACCTGTTCTTTTATGTTTATTTCTCACTCTGTCGATTCCATCTAACCTCAGATGTATGATATTTTCTGCCATAGAACATATACCAGGGACGTATAACAACATCTTTAATGTCAAAGATCAACTGGAAATACATGTACTGACAGTTCCTGTGAAATTCCATCCTTTGTATTCTATAACACTCTCAATGTATGTAACTGTTTCTCTTTCAAAATTATCATGGTTTTTTTTTCTCTCTCTCAAAATAGAGGGCGGTTTTCCAAGACAAACTCGATAAATTCATTTCAAAAAAGCCATTTTGATCACTACTTTCTAAAAGCGGCAGAGTAAACAGACAACCCCATTACAAATGTTAGGTGTAGTTACACATCACTCACAGTCATACATCCGAGTTTAGATGTTGGGTACCTGAATCTGCCCAAGTTTTCTCAATGGTTAATTTCTGTCTACGTTATAACATTTTTATTACTGATTTATTGATACTAAGAATCTTTAAAGTTTAATGAGCATTCTAAAACATAATTTATAGTCACAGGAAATAAAAACCAAGATGAAAACATTTGATACTATAAATACAATTGTGTACATCTGTGTAACTGCAATGCAGGTCAAAATGTCGTGTACTTTGATTGACACCAAATTAAATTTCAAATGAATGAATCACAAGAAATAAAATTGGATTTCAATGGAAAATTTACCCTAAAGATACTGATTTTAATCAAATTAACACATTCAGTTCAGTGGCATCTAATATAGGTAGCTTGAACCCCCACCCCTCCACTCTCACTGCATCACTATCAATAACAATCATAATGCTGACATCTTAATTCAGTGGCAGACACATCTTATTAGAGAATGAAATATTTAACCTATAATGAATATATGCATATCATAAATGTATATCAAGGTGTTCAATAAACGAACAGCAAATAAATATTAAATGTGGACAAATATACATATTTCATCAAACGATCAATTGATATGCTCCATATTTAATTCATCACCAAATTTGTTATACTGCAACATTTTTCAGATAAAAAAAGTGGCGATTTAATTAGTTTATAACTGTACAATACTTTTATTCAAATTATATATATAAGCAGACAGTGTTACCTTATGAATTCTACATCTACAGCCTCTTTGGAAAACTTCTGTAGAAGAAGACCTGGCACATTCGACTTTACATTGTCAATGTCATTCCTGGTTTTTTTGGCATGCTCATCTATTTTGTTCAAGAATGGCAAGAGAGTTTTGTTGGCTGTGATGTCCCCAAATTTTTTCAGCACTGTCTTCAAAGCTTGCACACCATTACGTCCATCAATTTCATCCACCACATCAACAAGTGTATCCAACTGTAAAGATTCAAGGCACGGTATTTACTGTTTTACAAAATATTGCACAAAACAAGATGTGTTTGTTAAAAGATTTACTATCATGGCTAAAGCATACTCCAATTACACATAAGATGTTACATCACCACTGCCTTCAGTTACACATAAAATGTTACATCCCTACTGCCTTCAGTTACACACAAAATGTTACATCACCACTGCCTTCAGTTACACATAAAATGTTACATCACCACTGTCTTCAGTTACACATAAAATGTTACATCACCACTGCCTTCAGTTATATATAAAATGTTACATCACCACTGTCTTCAGTTATATATAAGATGTTACATCCCTACTGCCTTCAGTTACACACAAAATGTTTCATCACCACTGTCTTCAGTTATATATAAAATGTTACATCCCTACTGCCTTCAGTTACACATAAAATGTTACATCACCACTGCCTTCAGTTATACATAAGATGTTACATCCCTACTGCCTTCAGTTACACACAAAACGTTACATCACTACTGCCTTCAGTTACACACAAAATGTTACATCCCTACTGCCTTCAGTTACACACAAAATGTTACATCACCACTGCCTTCAGTTACACACAAAATGTTACATCACCACTGCCTTCAGTTACAAATAAAATGTTACATCACCACTGCCTTCAGTTATACATTAGATGTTAAATTCACAATGTCTTCAGTTACACATAAGATGTTACATCACCACTGCCTTCAGTTACACACAAAATGTTACATCACTACTGCCTTCAGTTACACACAAAATGTTACATCACTACTGCCTTTAGTTACACACAAAAAGTTACATCACCACTGCCTTCAGTTACACACAAAATGTTACATCACCACTGTCTTCAGTTACACATAAAATGTTACATCACCACTGCCTTCAGTTACACATAAGATGTTACATCACTACTGCCTTCAGTTACACATAAAATGTTACATCACCACTGCCTTCAGTTATATATAAAATGTTACATCACCACTGCCTTCAGTTATACATAAAATGTTACATCACCACTGCCTTCAGTTACACATAAGATGTTACATCACTACTGCCTTCAGTTACACACAAAATGTTACATCACCACTGTCTTCAGTTACACACAAAATGTTACATCACCACTGCCTTCAGTTACACATAAAATGTTACATCACCACTGCCTTCAGTTACACACAAAATGTTTCATCACCACTGCCTTCAGTTACACATAAAATTTAACATCACCACTGTCTTCAGTTACACACAAAATGTTACATCACCACTGCCTTCAGTTACACATAAAATGTTACATCACCACTGCCTTCAGTTACACATAAAATGTTTCATCACCACTGTCTTCAGTTACACACAAAATTGTCTTCAGTTACACACAAAATGTTACATCACTACTGTCTTCAGTTACACATAAAATGTTACATCCCTACTGCCTTCAGTTACACATAAAATGTTACATCACCACTGCCTTCAGTTACACACAAAATGTTACATCACCACTGCCTTCAGTTACACATAAAATGTTACATCACCACTGCCTTCAGTTACACACAAAATGTTTCATCACCACTGCCTTCAGTTACACATAAAATTTAACATCACCACTGTCTTCAGTTACACACAAAATGTTACATCACCACTGCCTTCAGTTACACATAAAATGTTACATCACCACTGCCTTCAGTTATACATAAGATGTTACATCCCTACTGCCGTCAGTTACACATAAAATGTTACATCACCACTGCCTTCAGTTATACATAAGATGTTACATCACCACTTGCCTTCAGTTACACATAAAATGTTATATCACCACTGTCTTCAGTTACACATAAGATGTTAAATTCACAGTGCCTTCAGTTACACACAAAATGTTACATCACCACTGCCTTCAGTTACACATAAGATGTTAAATTCACAGTGCCTTCAGTTACACACAAAATATTACATCACTACTGCCTTCAGTTACACACAAAATGTTACATCACTACTGCTTTCAGTTACACACAAAATGTTACATCACCACTGCCTTCAGTTACACATAAGATGTTAAATTCACAGTGCCTTGGATTACACATACTATGTCAAATCCCTGCTGCCTTAGGTTACATATAAAATGTTAAAATTCCACTGTCTTGTGCGTCATAATGAATGGTACAGACTATAATTTGCAGGTATATGCACCTTTTAATCATATTTTCCAATACATCATTAAAACAGCTGTGGATGTTACATCTTTATAACTCACAACACTAAAATCTGAACACCTACAGTGGATGAGATATCTCCCATGGTTTGGTTTGTATCATCCAGAGCATCGAAGAATTCCTTTGATCCTTTACTGGTCTGTTCATTGCCAAAGAATCCCACAGACACCGCCCCTCTGTAAAGATAAACAAATCTTGTCTGATCTCGCTACTGACACCGCCCCTCTGTAAAGATAAACAAATCTTGTCTGATCTCACTACTGACACCGCCCCTCTGTAAAGATTAATAGAATCCTTCATTAGTACGAGTGTGGGATAGGGAAATTCCACCGAGGGGACAAGATTCGCAGTCTAGGACGAGGCTTTGCCGAGTCCTAGACAGCGAATCTTGTTCCAGAGGTGGAATTTCCCTATCCCACACGAGTAAATAATGAAGGATTATTTTTCTCACATTTTACCTACAGTTTAGTGTATAAATTTAGGAGCTTTGATAAAATTCTAAATTATCAAAATCCTCATTTGAACTTCGATGCAAAAACTAATTAGATAGACAGAAAGAGCATACCCAAAAATGGTTTACACTGTAAGTGTAAACTAAAAACCCCAAGGTTGTCCAACAGAAAGCTATATAAATTAATATTCAAAGATAACAATGCAAAATATTTTTACTTCACCATGTAACGTAAATCTTCACCGTGTAACGTAAATCATAGAAAATATATGACGTCACAATCAAATGACGTCGCTGCAGTGTGAGACAGAAAAATCTCACATGGCTGTCTCACATGGGTAAAGTCAATCTCACACTGGTGATTATGTGAGAAAAACAAATCTTGTCTGATCTCGCTACTGATACAGCCCCTCTGTAAAGATAAACAAATCTTGTCTGATCTCGCTACTGATACACCCCCTCTGTAAAGATAACAAATCTTGTCTGATCTCACTACTGACACCGCCCCTCTGTAAAGATAAACAAGAGGTACTGTGAGCAATGCTCACTAAGAATACCCCCCGCTTACCCCAATCTCCCAAAGGGTGTTGGTAATAGGTATAAACTACCTCTTTTCTGAGTGTAAAAAACAAATGGCATGACAAACCAAACCATATTGCTACTTCGATGTCCAGTGCGCTTGACCTTTGACCTTTTGACTCCAAAATCAATAGGGAACATTTTCATTGCATGGGTAGTCCATATGTATGATATGGTGACTGTAGGTGGAAAGGATAACGTTTAAGAGCCCGGAAACCATATTGCTACTTCGATGTCCAGTGTGCGTGACCTTTGACCTTTTGACCCCAAAATCAATAGGGAACATCTTCATCCCATGGGTAGTCCAAATGTATGATATGGTGACTGTAGGTGGAAAGGATAACGCTTTAGAGCCCGGAAACCATATTGCTACTTTGATGTCCAGTGCACGTGACCTTTGACCTTTTGACCCCAAAATCGATAGGGAATATTTTCATCCCATGGGTAGTCCATATGTATGATATGGTGACTGTAGGTGGAAAGGATAACGCTTTAGAGCCCGGAAACCATATTGCTACTTCGATGTCCAGTGCGTGTGACCTTTGACCTTTTGACCCCAAAATCAATAGGGAACATCTTCATCCCATGGGTAGTCCATATGTATGATATGGTGACTGTAGGTGGAAAGGATAACGCTTTAGAGCCCGGAAACCATATTGCTACTTCGATGTCCAGTGCGCTTGACCTTTGACCTTTTGACCCCAAAATCGATAGGGAACATCTTCATCCCATGGGTAGTCCATATGTATGATATGGTGACGGTAGGTGGAAAGGATAACGCTTTAGAGCCCGGAAACCATATTGCTACTTCGATGTCCAGTGCGTGTGACCTTTGACCTTTTGACCCCAAAATCAATAGGGAACATCTTCATCCCATGGGTAGTCCATATGTACGATATGGTGACGGTAGGTGGAAAGGATAACGCTTTAGAGCCCGGAAACCATATTGCTACTTCGATGTCCAGTGCGCTTGACCTTTGACCTTTTGACCCCAAAATCGATAGGGAACATCTTCATCCCATGGGTAGTCCATATGTATGATATGGTGACGGTAGGTGGAAAGGATAACACTTTAGAGTCCGGAAACCATATTGCTACTTCGATGTCCAGTGCGCTTGACCTTTGACCTTTTGACCCCAAAATCGATAGGGAACATCTTCATCCCATAGGTAGTTCATATATATGATATGGTGACGGTAAGTGGAAAGGATAATGCTTTAGAGTCCGGAAACCATTGCGTCTACAGACGGACGGACGGACAACCCGATTCCAGTATACCCCCCCCCCCCCCCCCCCCCACAACTTGTTGCGGGGGGTATAACAAATCTTGTCTGATCTCGCTACTGATACAGCCCCTCTGTAAAGATAAAACAAATCTTGTCTGATCTCACTACTGATACACCCCCTCTGTAAAGATAACAAATCTTGTCTGATCTCACTACTGATACAGCCCCTCTGTAAAGATTAATAGAATCCTTCATTAGTACGAGTGTGGGATAGGGAAATTCCACCGAGGGGACAAGATTCGCAGTCTAGGACGAGGCTTTGCCGAGTCCTAGACAGCGAATCTTGTTCCAGAGGTGGAATTTCCCTATCCCACACTAGTAAATAATGAAGGATTATTTTTCTCACATTTTATCTACAGTTTAGTGCACAAATTTAAGAGCTTTAAGAAAATTCTGAATTATCAAAATCCTCATTTGAACTTCGATGCAAAAACTAATTAGATAGGCAGAAAGAACATACCCAAAAATGGTTTACACTGTAAGTGTAAACTAAAAACCCCAAGGTTGTCCAACAGAAAGCTATATACATTAAGATTTAAAGATAACAATGTAAAATATTTTTACTTCACCGTGTAACGTAAATCATAGAAAATATATGACGTCACAATCAAATGACGTCGCAGCAGTGTAAGACAGAAAAATCTCACATGGCTGTCTCACATGGGTAAAGTCGATCTCACACTGGTGATAAAGTGAGAAAAACAAATCTTGTCTGATCTCGCTACTGATACAGCCTCTCTGTAAAGATAAACAAATCTTGTCTGATCTCACTACTGATACAGCCCCTCTGTAAAGATAAACAAATCTTGTCTTCTGATCTCACTACTGATACGGCCCCTCTGTAAAGATAAACAAATCTTGTTTGATCTCGCTACTGACACCGCCCCTCTGTAAAGATAAACAAATCTTGTCTGATCTCACTACTGATACAGCCCCTCTGTAAAGATAAACAAATCTTGTCTTCTGATCTCACTACTGATACGGCCCCTCTGTAAAGATAAACAAATCTTGTTTGATCTCGCTACTGACACCGCCCCTCTGTAAAGATAAACAAATCTTGTCTGATCTCACTACTGATACAGCCCCTCTGTAAAGATAAACAAATCTTGTCTGATCTCGCTACTGACACAATGCCTCCATAAAAATAAACAAAAGTTGTCTGATCAACCCCTCTGTAAAAATATACATATGTTGTCAAGGGCTGAAATCATTCACCGAAATATCGATACTGTTCAATATAAATGCTCGATTCAATGTTCGATTCATTGCCATGATTTTCGATTCGATACTTTTATTACAAACGTGTTCAGTAAAATGCATCAGGCTTGACCTGTACTTTAATATTATCTAACATACCTCCATGAGGGACAAAATAAGAGTTCAGTAATGTTCAGATTGTTGTTTGCCTGGAGTCTGATGAAAACGATAATGAACTTTATCGGTTTAAACCACAGAGTACAGAGCCAACAGGCATCTTACCGTTTGGCAGTTTGGAACCATTTAGCTTTTAAAAATATGATTGTGAATGTTGGTAATTAAATTTTTCTTCAATGTCATTATTGGTTTCTTCTGTAAATTGTATCGCATTGAAGTATTGAATCGCTGCATAAGTATTGCAATATGTATCATATCATGAAGGGGGCATATCGTTTTAGCCCTAAAGTTGTCTGATCTCGCTACTGACACCGCCCCTCCATAAAAATAAACAAAAGTTGTCTGATTTTGCATGTAAATGTACTTGCTAAAACAAAGCTGCGAGAAGAATGGGCAGTTTGCAGGTGGCAAACATTTGTTTAAAAAGTAACATGATTACTCTTACAACATAGGTACTCTTTTTCCAGGGGAACAGTGAATACTAATTAGGAGTCAAGATGAGATCCGAGAACATCTCAACTCTAGGGTCTTGGAACCAGATTGCATGCTTCTTATCTCACTTGTTAAACGTTTGATAAGGTCATCATTGTCAAGTCCTCTACAAAATGATTCAAAGCCAGTGTATCAAATGGAACCTGATGTCGTTATCATTCATGTGACCTATATGGACAAGATGACGAAGATGAGAATTTGGAGACAGGAGGTTTGTGTGAATTACATGGAGAAAATGATGAAGATGAGAATTTGGAGACAGGAGGTTTGTGTGATTGACATGGAGAAGATGATGAAGATGAGAATTTGGAGACAGGAGGTTTGTGCGACTTACATGGAGAAGATGATGAAAATGGCCACCAGGATCCTGAGACAGGTGGTTTTAGGTGCCTTCTGTGGTTTCTTCTTTACACACTGGATACATAGACAGCAAGAGGCCATGAACAGGACCAGCAGAATGAAAGCCACAGGTGCTGCCGCCCATAATAAAAGGGACTACAACAAACACAAAACAAGTATTTACCGTCCAATCTTTCAAAGTCAATTTCATTTCAAATTGGTGACAATTCATGTATTCCTTTTACTCTACAATAAACATAATTATTGTTTCAAAGCTTTTTAAGTTTAACCTGAATTCCTCACAAAAAAATTGTGCATAAAATGTATACTCTCATAATTACACATACTGAACACAACACATTTTTAAATACATAATTACTTTATTCATATCTCTTCATAGTAAAATTTTCCATTCCTCCACAAAACCTACTGACAAAATATGAATTCCTTTCCCCTCCACATAACCTACTGACAAAATATGATTGATTGTATCTTGCTAAACGTCTCGCTCGAGAATTTTTCACTCGTATGGAGACGTCACCAAGACCAGTGAAGGGCTTCAAATTTAGGCCTATGCTCGGCGCTCACGGCCAGTGAAGGTTCTTTAGCATGCCACACCTGTGACACGGGACATCCGTTTTTAAGGTCATCTCTGAGGACCCGTGACATTCACACCTGATGCCAAGCATTTGACGATGGAACTGTCACGACCTATTTTTAACAACTTAGGTCTGTCGCAGCCGGGATTTGAATCCCTGCCTTCCACATGCGGGGCAAACGCTCTAACCTTTCGGCCACCGCAGCTGACAAAATATAGATTCCTGTCCCCTCCACATAACCTATAACATATACTAATGGTATACCAACAGATCTCTGTTTCCTCCACTAAAACATTTTTACTTCCTGTAACCATTTGCAAAAACTTCATGGTTGGTAGTTTTTTTTTTAAAAATCATTATATTTTTGAGGGATTAGTTTACACAACTTTAAGAATTATGACCTAAACTAAGAGATGAATAACAACAGTTGGCCATGCATAAAGCACAGGTCACAGTGTCAGACCTCAAAGTTAAGAAATCGCACCCTGCACCACAGGTCACAGTGTCAGACCTCAAAGTTAAGAAATCGCACCCTGCACCACAGGTCACAGTGTCAGACCTCAAAGTTAAGAAATCGCACCCTGCACCACAGGTCACAGTGTCAGACCTCAAAGTTAAGAAATCGCACCCTGCACCACAGGTCACAGTGTCAGACCTCAAAATTAAGAAATCGCACCCTGCACCACAGGTCACAGTGTCAGACCTCAAAGTTAAGAAATCGAACCCTGCACCACAGGTGTAGTATCCTTGCAATAGTGGAGCATTCATTTTGAAACTGGGAGGTCATGAGTTTGAGCCCTGCTAAGTGGCAAGTGCTCCTTCTCCAAACACTTAGCATTTAGAAGTGACAATAACGGGGTTTTCATATATGACCTTAACAAGAGGCCCATGGGCCACATCGCTCACCTGAGTCACCTTGGCCTATCGCATGTAAAACTTGATCCCTATTGTGGCCCCACCCTACCCCTGGGGGACATGATTTTAACAAACTTGAATCTGCACAATGTCAGGGAGCTTCCATGTAAATATCTATTTTCCTCACCCAGTGGTTCTTGAGAAGAAGATTTTCCCTATATTAATTATGTATTTGTATGTAAAAATGTGATCCCCTATTGTGCTTCCACCCTACCCCCTGGGGACATAATTTTAATAAACTTGAATCTGCACTATGTCAGGAAACTTTCATGTAAATTTCAGTCCTTCTGGCCCAATGGTTCTTGAGAAGATTCTTAAAGGGACTGATTCATGATTTCCCCCCAAGATTTTCTATTTAACTTTTAATGATCAAAATCTACTGTCTAATGTGTTTCAAAGATTTCACATAAAAATTAAGGTTATACATTATCACAGAAGCTCATTTAAAAAAGTTAATTATTTGTTTTGTAAACAAAGATAGCTGTATGTTTTTGTTTACATTTTCAAAATAAAAGGATATCAATCTAAGTTTATTATATCTTTCACATTTCAAGCATTTTGGGATAAAATGTGTCATCTAAAAGTTAGAATTTATGACTGCAAAATTAAGGTGACTTTACATTAATACAAAATCAATATTTCACTTGTTTGTTTGTATACATAAAAAGACTCGAGTCTTTGTTTACATAACACAGATTTAAGGCTAAAATATTGCTTTTATTCTTGCATTAAAGTCAAAATTTTGGCTGTCAACATTAAATGAGTTATATTTTAAATGTTTAACATCAAAATTGAAAAAATATTTTTTTCCAAAAAGTGTGAACCAGTCCCTTCAAATGACCCCATTCCATTTTTGCATTTTTATGATTATCTTCCCTTGACGGGTACATGGCCCTTCATTTGAACAGACATGAAAGCCCTTCACCCAAGGATGCTTTTAGCGAAGTTTGGTCGAAATTGGCCCAGTGGTTCTGAAGAAGTCAAATGTAAAAAGTTTATAGACAGACGACGGACAACAAGCAATCAGAAGAGCTCACTTGAGCTTCCAGTTCAGGTGAGCTAAAAACAGAGGTCCAGCTTTGTGCTACTGATCATAAATATCTAAGAAAATGCTCAGGATACTAAATGATGAAATCACCGAGTTCTCACTGTGATGACTGCATTCTCTGAAAGTTAATTACAGTAACTGAGTTGGCTCCTATGTCACTGGGAGCTGCCATTTTGTTAAATTAATACGCTAATCCGGATCAGAATTTAAAAAATGACACACACCCCCAAAAATTTTTTTCTTTGAAATAATCTAGGTCTGCAGTTTTGAGTCCAAGTAACAGAAAACAAACATCTTTTTTTGGCCTAAACTACTGATGATATAATACAGATCCCATCGTTGGAAACCCACGGTTGATTACGCTTCGTTCCTCTCTCCATCACCTGTGGGTCCATTCATTCCTACTCGCTCGTTCTCATGAATAATTAATGAGGCGATTTGATTGGGCGCTCATTGTATACCCTGAGCAAATTTGTCCAATCAGCAAAACGCTTTCAGTCCAATTTTGGTATGCAAATTCTTGTGTCAGTGATATTAGAGTTAAGTTGATGCTACCTTTAAAAACAGAAGAGTTCCATTACTATAACAATTACTTTGATTGGACGATATTTTCAAAATTTATTCATGAGAACGAGCGAGTAGGAATGAATGGACCCACGGGTGATGTAGAGAGGAACGAAGCGTAATCAACCGTGGGTTTCCAACCATGAACAGATGCCTGTTCTCATTTATAAATTTGGTTTGCAACATATATTCATTAATTTTTATGATTATAGAATTGAATTATCAGTTATCGACTTTATTGTTAGAACTATTAGCAAAATAAAAAGTGCAAGTGGGATATCATTATTAATATGTAGCAATAATTTTCTCATAATCAGTTATTACATATGAAAGTACATCGCAGAATAATGACTGTGGCATTCCTTTGATCTTTGCAATAACCATTGTAGAATTCCATATTATCCCTTCAAGTTACTGCATAACTAATGATTAAATACATTATCATGTAGATGTAACTACATTTAAAATCATATTAACATAAGAAATCTGCATCTTAATTCTTTGATCTTTGTACACGTATATGCACTTACTTTACAGGTGAAACAGTTCAAAATCAAATAATTTTGTTTCAAATAGTGCGCAAGTGGCCTAAAGTTGTACTGTCCAAATTTTGGGGGGAAAACTTCCACCTTGTAAAAACGCTGTTAAATCATTGCATGTATGGATTTACAAGGCTGTACGACAAGTCAATATATTATTTCACCTGTATTGACCAGAATTATTTGATTTTAAATCGGTGTTTACAAACAACTGTCACTCGACCATTTCAAGTGATAAGCATGTGTCCATTTCAGACATTCAGACCATCTGTGGTCTTATCTGTGTAAAGCTGTGTATTTTGTTACAACCATACTGTGTCATAAGTTTAAAAGAAATAAAATTATCCAATACTTCTTCATAACTTGTTATTTTATGCTCTTTCAGCCTTAAAGTTAGACAGTTGCATCTGAGTTAAATACTTCCATGCAGAAATTAGGATTCCCTGACGCATATAAGGCTATTTATAGACTCCTAACTGACAGAGTATAAATTATGTGTACCCACTATATTTACTTTTTAAATAATCTTCTTAGGCCAAAAATAAAAATTGATTTGTTTGATGTACTCCGACCGACTCGTGAAAATCGCCCCTTAACCCAATCATTTTTTTCAGTACTTTTAATTTTTAATTTGGTTTCCAGTGAAATAGACATTGTTTCATTTTAAAGGTTTATTTTCTCTAAGAAACTTTTTTGATGAGTGTTTTATAGCAATAATTATTAAATCTGTCTTGTCCAATGTTTAATGAAAACATCAATAAATTTCTAAGTCTGCGTTTTAAATATGACAATAATCAATTTTTTCGATACTGCAACAAAAAAACCAAAAAAAAAAATACCTACCTACCTACCTATTCTCTTTAGAGAAGTCGAGAGGCATAGCCTTCATCGACTTCTCTTCGCAAGCATTCATGTTTTGATTCTGGAAAACATGTAAATGCCGGAGTCGGTGACGGTTTATACTTCGACCGACGTTTCGACTCTGATGTGCCTGGATTTACGCAATAGACAACTTGTTTTCGAACATTTAACAGTAATGCACAAAACTGTCACAAGGAAATCAAAACTTACTTGCTTTTAATCCATTTTCATCATGTCCCCTGTCCCGTGTTTACATTAACTGGTCTTGGGAGCTGTCACAATAGGGGACCAGTTAAGAGAAAAGCAGGCTGACGTAATCAGAGTTGTGATTTAAACCCGGGACAGGGGCATATTGAAAATGGATTAAAAGCAAGTAAGTTTTGATTTCCTTGTGACAGTTTTGTGTAATTACTGTTAAATGTTTGAAAACAAGTTGTCTATTGCGTAAATCCAGACACTTTTGAGTCGAAACGTCGGTCGAAGCATAAACCGTGACCGACTCCGGCATTTACATGTTTTCCAGAATCAAAACATGAATGCATGCGAAGAGAAGTCGATGAAGGCTATGCCTCTCGACTTCTCTAAAGAGAATACCTACCTACCCACCCACCTTGAAAAATTTGGGTCGGAGTACATCAAACAAAAATATTTTTAATGATGGCCTTATTATTTTGTCTTACATGCAAATGTTTTCAATTAAGCACATAATTAAAGGTAAGTTAATAACTTTAAAAACTAATTAATCTGCTTTGAAGTAATTCTGTACAAAAATATTACATATACATCGGATCATACAGCTTTAGAGTATGCTTAAAATTTCAGTTTAATACACTTCTACATTAGTGTAACAAATCTGATTTTAACTTTCACTTCATATAATGTATTTCAATCCTGATTCCAATTAATCTACCCATTTCATTTGGTAATGTCCACTTTATGCTTTGGTCAATATTAATGTAATACAGTTTTTATTGTTCAAATTCCTATGTAAAGCCATGCAACATGCAGACATCTCAGGAAGTGAGGCAGCTGGCATCGTTAGCTTTCCTTTCGCTTTCACTTTCCATACAAGAATCCTGTGTGTCTGTCTGTGTTTTGTCCCATTTCACTTGATACTGAATTTAATTGAGTTTCAAAGATTTTTCTACTGAAAGTTGAATATATTTGTAAAGTGTCATTAATATTTTCAATTCTAATATATTTCCTTTTACGTTATTTCAACTTATTGATTGATTGATGTTTTCCGCCACACTCAACAATTTTTCAGTTATCTGGTGGGCCCAATTTTTATTGGTGGAAGCAGGGATAGACAATAACTTTTCTTCTTACTTAATATTGCCCTTTGGGCAAGTAAACTCGAAGTTTTACTCGTCCGAATGAAAAACTTAGTTGTCCGAAATATTTTAGACTATAATAAGCTCTAAGTAACTCTAATTATCTCTCTTTCTCCATTGGTGATATAGTACGACCTACTAGAATGGGCCTTCGTTATAATCTGACGATTTGGTAATTTAAAGAAATCAGTAATATATGGAATTGGACTTTACGTTCTAATATTTGATATTCATCAAGCTTAACACAAATATTATAATAATCACATTTCCTACTTAAATAATCACTTGCTCCATCGGACAAGTGGGTATTCAGTTTCACTTGTCCAAACTGGGTTTTCACTTGCCTCGGGCAATCGGACAACTGTTAATGTCATCCCTGGGAAGAGAGAACCCAGATACAATGTACCAAGGAAGAGACCATCGACCTTTCGAAAGCAAACTGGGAAACTTTCTCACTTAACAGCACTAGCAGGATTTGAACCCGCGCCAACAGAGGTGAGCGCGATGCTCTACCCACTTGGCCTTATTTTGACAACTTAAATTATAATGAAGTTTGGTCACTTTAAACAAAAATAAACATAACATGATGTACAGACTAACTAAACACCAGACCTGATACAATATAAAATGGTTAGAAAGTGTCAAGCAAACAGAACTTTGTAACCCATTCTCCCAAACTAAAAATGTACATCGCCGAAGGTTATTTAAGTTGCAAGTTCCCAGGATTGCCATTCAGCCCGGTAGTCAGCTACCCATTTTATCAACACTTGAATTTGAATTTAGTGCTGGCTCAGAAAACAAAGAGTTTTGAATGCAAGAGTCTTAGTTTATCAGTGGTCAAGAACGTTTTAATATGAGGTATACAGGTGTAATTGTGAAACTGGTTACGTTAACAGTTTTTCAACTTTTTGGCGATTAATTGACACAATTTTTGGAAAATAAATATTTACCTCTTGATAATTGGACTTTTCTGGTTCAAAAGTTGAGTTCGTCTCTTGGAAGGAAAAGTCCAAGTGAGGAAATCCGTGCAGTAACTTCACGTACCAGGTATCTTTGTAGGTACTCATTATTGAGTCCTTAGACGTTTCTTCCATCTCTTATTTCTATTGTGTTTTGTTAGAAGCTTATTCACACAACACTGTCACATTATAACCACAAAATTGGCAACTAATTCTAAGGAATGTGTGTTAGGAGTTCAGTCATTGTGATTCGCCATTTTGTTCTCACGTGACCTGTACGCAATTTTTTTGGAACAGGCGCATGAATTTTTTTTTTTTTAACCTTTTATATATAGCATAAACGCCTTAATCGTAAAATATTTTATATGATAAATAATCAGATTTAATAAATACAAATATCTGAGCCGAAAAATGCATGGTAACTGCTTTGATTGTTGTTTGTTTCTGTAGAAGGCAAGCCCCGTGGCTGAGTCATTTGTGACGTCAGCGGGTTTCCCTCGCACTAGCCAGGTTCATTGCAACAGGCAGTACGTGACATCCAGGGGTTATGAAATTGCAGAAATCACCAAACTGTGCAAAATCAAGGATGCTTTGTCTGTCCAGAAGCTTTCAGAAGAATATCTAAGGAAGCATTATTCAGATTTTGAGGTGCACGTGTAGAAGAAAATTGTGATCAGGAAGGAAAAGGCTTGCAAAGTTCACCGCCCCGTTAGTTGAATGAGACGGGGATCATGCCAGGTAAACTTGCGGATAACGGCTTTGTTTTGATGCATTTTGTATTTAGCATTAGCATTTACCTTTATGGATGTGCATTTGAGCCGCGGGCGTGAGGAATGCATGTCTCGGGACGTTTGTAGGACGACCGTCTCAGCGGTTGACCTACTGGCCCACTCCAGCGCGTGCACTTCATACAGCGATATATTGTGGGATATTAAATTGATGTTAAAAGGGTTTTTTTTTCCAGGTCATAAAAAAAGTTTGATAAATATGTAATATGCATATATATTTTAAAAACTTTATAGATTTATTACTGATATAACCACACAATTTTTTGTTGTTGATTACCCTTTTGGAGTTAATGACCTTAGCGTGAATCCATGATTAAAAAGTTTAAAATTAATCTACCACAAAAGGGCGTTACTAATAATTTTAATTAATAGTAATTGAAAGCATTTGAGCCTTGTAAGACATCAAATTTGTGTACATATAGACTCCAGATTCAACTGCCAGCAGTGAATGTCCTGTACATATAAACAATTAAATGTTGTGTTAAGGCTACATGTACGAAGCAGCAGCAACAGAGTTGAATTTTCTAAAATTAAAAAGAGATAAAATATGCCATTTGTGCATGTATTGAAGACAATTCTGTGTTTTAGAGTAGCTGTAAGATTAGAGATGCGGAACAAAGATTTATATACAGCTATTCTCTTTGCAAATATTGAAAACATTTTGGACGAAGTGTTTCATGTATACTTAATACATACATGTGTGAGTCCTTCTGGATTTATGGTGATGTTTAGTGCACATTTAACCATGTTTTATGTGCTTTTTCTACATTGATGATCACTTTATTGATTATACTTTAATTTTTTATTTATTAAAGTGCACAATAACCATGCATATAATGTTTGAATGCAATTGAATTAGAGAATGTAAATCAAAGATGAGTTGATTTAATCATCCATGGAATCATTGAAAAGGACTGAACTGTATTAAGTCTTTGAAGCTGCAAGAAAATGCAGCGAATAAAGCATTCAGGTGAAAGAAAAGTCAGGCTGGGGTAGTAAAGTATCACTTGCCTAAAATGAAGGGACTCATGGTGTGGAATTGTGGCCTAGCGAGTGAAAAATTCTGGAGTGGGACATTAAATAATATACAATTAACCAACTTTTTAACTGAGCTGAAGGCTCAAGTGAGCTTTTCTGATCAAAATGTGTCCGCTGTCTGTCAGCGTTGTAAACTTTTCACATTTTCATCTTCTTCAGAACCACTGGGTTAATTTCAACCAAACTTGGCACAAAGCATCCTTGGGTGAAGGGTTTTCAAGTTTGTTCAAATGAAGGGCCATTCTCCCTTCAAAGGGGGGATAATTTTAAAAAATGCAAAATTAGGGTAGGTTCATATAAAAATCTTCTTAAGAGCCACAGGGCCAGAGGAGCTGACATTTACGTGCAGATTCAAGTTTGTTCAAAACATGGCCCCGGGGGATTTGGGCCACAATAGGGGATTAAAATTTTACATAGAAATATATAGGGAAAATCTTTAAAAATCTTCTTCTTATGAAACAATGAGCCAGAAGAGCTGAGATTTACATGAAAGCTTCCTGACATAGTGCAGATTCAAGTTTGTTGAATCATGACCTCTGGGGTAGGATGGGGCCACAATTGGGGATAAAAAATTTACATTACAAATATATAGGGAAAAATCTTTTTCTCAAGAACCTCTGAGCTAGGCAAGTACAAATTTACATGAAAGCTTCCTGACATAGTGCAGATTCAAGTTTGTTAAAATCATGACCCCCAGGGGTCACTAAGGATAGGTCCACAATTGGGGATCAAAGTTTTAAATACAAATATATTG
>NC_079167.1:32743970-32756470 GCF_947568905.1 Ostrea edulis | reverse complement strand
AAGCTAAATACATATTTATTGAAATATGCGGCCTGTAGAGCTTCTACAAAGCCTTTCTGTTAAGTGACCTTGACCTTATACCTTTTGATCGTCAAGTGCATCAAATAAGTAGCAATCTTGATTGTTTTATATAGCATACTTGATTCTGATAAAGTCCGGCCGAATCGATTTAAGCCTGGTATACCCGATGACGTGCTCTGAATCAAGTGACCCGGCTACAGTACAGTTACTGTAATGAAAATGTTGACCTTCTATTGTACAAACATTATTCAGCATAAAAATGGTCAACATATTTACAAATCACATCTATTTCACCAGTATAAAAATTAAAAACATTATGTCTTACAATAAGCAACTTTCAATACTACTGTCTCCAAGGACGCCAGCTCGAAGCTGCCTTCACCGATCAAAATTTATCGGCTTACCCGGCGGGATGCGTACGCAATTCCATCTCACAATTCAGTGAGACGACGGTCATCGCCTGTCAACCTAAGTACACCAGATTGTTAGAATCAAGTATGCTAAGTGTCTTTTATATGAACTTTGATTAGGATCAACTCTTTTTCATTGGGTTTGTGTAAAATTAAAAAAATAGCAATATTCCTGAAAAAAATTTCATTTTATTTCAATATTTTTTAACACTGTCTAATATATTTTGTTTATATAATTAGCATGTTAAAGATTTTAGCGGTAATTTAAAAAATATAAACAAATAATGTTAATAATTTTCATAAGTATTTTTTATTTGAAAAAATCTACACAAGTTTTCTTGGCAATTTCCTAGTTACAAACAACTTCTTATTCTGTGAAAACACACAAACAAACCAATCCCATGGTGATCCAGGTTAGAATAGGTCCTCAGCACCCCTCTTCCCCACCCCCAGGATCCGGGTTAGAATAGGTCCTGAGATCAGTACCCCTTGCTTGTCGTAGGAGATGGTCCTTCGGATGAAACCATTAAAACCGAGGTCCCTTGTCACAGCAGGTGTGGCACGATAAAGATCCCTCCCTGCTCAAAGACCGTAAGCGCTGAGCATAGGCCTAAATTTTACAGTCCTTCACCAGCAATGGTGACATCTTCATAGGAGTGAAAGATTCTCGAGTGGGACGTTAAACAATATACATCCAACCAATCACAAACCATATAAAGTAATAGGAGCATGTATCAATTATGATTGTGAAATTATACTGTATAGGAGATGCTTTCATGATTCATGAATAAGATTTTGGTGTAGCTATCCAGAATTTATTGGGTACTAGCATAATTTCATGGGATGCAAGCTGCTCATAAACCAGGAGTCCAGGACTTGTCTTGAAAAATTTCTCGTTACTACCCTGAGTAAGGAATATTGTAGAGCTCTGCTAAAAGTTCTAGTATGTAGTTGTTTATTTATATTAAAACTTATGAAAGCATGACACAATATTTTGCTAAAATGTTTAAATCAAAGATTTCCAATTTAGAGATTAAATTTCCTAGTGTTTTCAAAAATGAAAAGAAAATTCCTTTTATGAACAAATACTGAATTTCCTAAATGAAATATATTTTTTTATGATAGGAAATTATTTGCACTTATAAATATCTTAAAATAATTTCCACTGTAGAATTTTATTATTAGATTTGATAAATTTAAGAATTTTGCTCTTCATCAGTTCCTCTTTGGGCCCAGGGTTTCAGTTCATTTTTTGAGCCCAGGGTTGATTTCAGTTCCTCCTTGGGCCCAGGGTTGATTTCAGTTCCTACTTGGGCCCAGGGTTGATTTCAGTTCCTACTTGGGCTCAGGGTTTTAGTTTATTCTTAAACTCAGGGTTGATTTTGGTTCATAAAGTAATGCACATTCTTGGACTTGATCCTGTGACATGATAACCACTGGTATACAAATTGTACTTGGTACTTGATGTACCATTGACATAATTGATCTTGGGGAAAACCCATTTTTACTCCAATGACTTGTTACAACTATTTGTTTAATATTGATAAAGCCCAATAACATCATGACAGTGAGTACGCTTGTCATTTGCAGTGAGATCGTGTTGCTAATGTAAGAGATAGTAGAAATTAGAATGGACACAGGCTCCTTTCATAATTGAATTTTGTATTTGAAGTCATATTTGAATTAATATTAAGTATTGAAATTATTTTCTA
This sequence comes from Ostrea edulis, assembly GCF_947568905.1. NCBI lineage: Eukaryota > Metazoa > Mollusca > Bivalvia > Ostreida > Ostreidae > Ostrea > Ostrea edulis. The sequence continues at coordinate 32,754,327 of NC_079167.1, read as the reverse complement.
AAGAGCTTGGGCACATTATGGGAAGAAGAAGAAATTCTTTAAATTCTGATCATGTTTAATTTATTGAATTACGAATTTGTCACTCCTTGGCTAAAAACAAATCCATCATATATTTTGAATGTGTCAGGTCTATTCCCAGTACACTTTGATGTACAAATATTTCTCCAGATGCAGACATACAAACACAGATATGTATGAACTGTCTCTTAATTATCCTTTGTTACTAGAAATACAAGAAAATTGTGGTAATCCATCAACAGAATAGAAATTGCCAAATTTGTATTTAGAAACTTCTCACAAGATATTTGAAAGTGTCGCTTAATTCCCTAGATCCAAAGTACATGTGGGCTGCAAGAAGGGGGAGGGGGAAAATGAATGACCCAATGTTCAGTAAACTAAGCTTAGATCAGTGCATTAACACACACACACCTCACCCACACACTTTTCTCTCTCTCTCGTTCATCAATGTATCTATGAGATGTAGAATTATCACTATGATTGCAGTGTGTAGCATGATAAAGATATAGTTCTTGTTTCACAGAAATGTGAACCTGATGCATTTTGTGTACCTATTTGTGTCCATTTGCAGATGTTTTCCAGAGATATATATATAGACCATTTATAGGTGTATGGAGGTAGTGATACGGAATTAATTTGCTTAGTGTGTTCTGTAATTAGCGATGTCTTCATACAATAACTTCAATACTATTTGCAACTCTGAATTTCTGAGCTGATTTTCAATGAGTGTATACCAGGAGCATTCTGACAAGTCTTCGTGTAAGATTTTACCGAAATAGACACGGTTAATTATCGTGATTCCTGTAAGCCGCACTCTGCAAAAAATGAATCAAGTCATTTGTCTTGAAGAAATCCAGGTCTGTTTCACAATCATAGAAATTTTTTTTAAAAATCTAGTTGCTCATGCAGATAGAAATTTATGTTAACATAAATTTCACAATTTTCTGTTTTAACTTAAGAAAAAATTTCCTGGAATTTTTTTTGAAGTAAATGTGTTGGGGCTTTTTTTTTTTATGAGAAGTCATGCATATATAAACTATAAACCTGAAGATAGTTTAAAGTTATGAATATTCATAAAGAATCTTGTTTTGCCTGTCACCTAGTGGAGTAAGAACACTGTAGTCACGATCTGGGTAGTCCCCTATACCTAGTTTAACCTTTATATTAACCAATCAGATTGCTGCAAGCTGCTGACTCATGCCTCCATATGAATGAGCTGTGTGATCAGGGGAAAATAATGCTATGTAGATTGACCAATAGTATTGGATGATTCATCCGGATATGATCATGTGCTCACAGTGCCAAATCTATTGTAAACATGCATTCTTGGAAATTTGAAAAATTATTAGGATATTGAATACTGAGATTATTTCTTGATTGAGACTCTTTTGTGTGTTTTGGATTATTTTTGTGATTTTGACAAGCAAAATGATGGCTAATCCCATACAAGTTAACTATAACACGGGAATAAATGGGTCACCCAAGGAGACACAAAGAAAAGGTAATAAGCAGTTACACCTGTAAGTGTGTGTATTGCTTGTAACAGTTACATCTGTAGTTTGTGTATTGCTTGTAAAAGAAATGTTTGCTGAAGAATTTTGTGCAATGCTCTCTTGTAAAATCAAAGTTGTCCTAATTAATAATAAAACAGGATCTATTTCCAGCTAATCAGTTCACAAATTTCATAATAATGTGAAGTTCATTAATCAATCAATATAGAAGTCAAAATGTTAGAATGATAAAGTTTCATAGCAAGGCTGATGTCGTTTTTGACAACTTGTCAATTAGCAATTAAATCCATAACCTACTGAATCATTGTAGCATGTAGATTGAATTTTATAAAAAAGAAAAAAAAGATTTTTGAAATGCCACACATATCGCTCTCATTATGTAGTTTTTATGCTGTGCTGCTTTGATAATCTTGGTCAGCTGTGTACTAAGTGGAAGTTGTTTTTGTGAGCTGTTCAGTGTAGCTTTGTCTGAATTTTGTACTAAATCACCCCTCCTCTCAGAAGTCGGTCTCCAACTGTAAACACGTCTGGGACATTGGGAAATAAATCTTACAACAGATTGTAAATAGGTGAAATTGGCACACTGTCCTGATGTTCCTCTCACGATTCTGGTCTATTGACAGCTGCTGAGGGCAGACATAATAATCTACTTTAATTATATTTTCCCGAGAGCACTCCCACAAATACTAAACAAGCTGAAGGTCACTGGATTTACGTACACAAGATTTAAGAAAAGGCTGCCTGGGTTTTTCCCCACCTTTGAAAATCTAGGCTTATCAGTCAAAGTACACACACTGTGAAATGAAGCATTGGATGTCACAATGAAGTTCAAAGGTGGACAGATTTATAAAACTAGATGTTTGTGGTCACATGCTCTTAATGAGAATGCACATGGTGAATTATTGCTGAAATTAATACTGGTTTTAATGTCTTGTGCTCTTTATTACAGGTAAAAAACGAGTACCCCCAGGTTTAAAGAAAATCACTATACCCCCAGAAGCAGACCAACCCCCTGTTCAGGTGTAAGTACTACCAGCTGTTGAGTAAATGAGGACAGAAAGACATATTTATTTTTGTTGAAGGAAATTTACATCAATTTCCAGAACATTAGTGTATATATCCTTCCTCTTTTGATTCAGTGAGGTATAGGTTTTCAATCTCTGGAAGAAAAAAATTTCCTTTTCAATACTTTCTGGAAAGTTTAAAGTTCTGTATGGTCATTACAGGCTTCTAGAATTAGAATTTTGCAAAAATTATTGTATCAGTGATCTTTGCTTGAAATTTTGTGAACAGTTATTCATGTGTAGGAGTAAGTCGTTTATTTAAAAAAGAAAATTTACTAAATATCTCTGAAGTTAGATTAGATCATTGATGGACAATGTTTCATTCTTTTTTCTTTTTTTTTTTTTTTTTTAGACCTGTGGGAATTCCAGATTCGAAAGTGAAAATCCAGATTGAGGGAAAAGAATTCGAAATCGATGCCAGTGACCTCATCACCATCAGAAATCTGGGACGAGGTGCTTATGGCATTGTGGACCTTGTCCGGCACCGGCCAAGTGGTGCCATTCTCGCTGTCAAGGTAACAGTCAGTTTGTGCAATGGAATGTGCACTTTGAAGTTTTTTGTGCACCCCAAGGATAAGAGCATTTTAAGATACAAATTGCACAGATACGTCTGTATGTGTATTAGAGCAAGTTGACCTGTAGAGTTATGTTAGTGGGCCAACACAAAACATCTGGGGTTTTCTTTTCTTGGTGTAGTTTTCAGTTTCATTTTGTGCTGTAAACCCAGGAAGTCCTTCATTTCTACTTGAGTTCAGCAAGGTCTGTCAACAACTTATTGTTCTGAATGCTGACCGACTTTCTGCTGTCTTACACCTACAGCACTTACTGCTGCACTGAAATTTGAATTATGCTTGAAGTAATCAACAATGTGTGTTGTGAAAAATTGCTTGTCAGGGTTAGGATTAACCTAGCCCTTCTACAAGTAAGAGCCTCGGTTGATGGCAGCATATGCCTCATATAGTAACCATGGTATAAGTCCAAAGTATCTCGCTGTAAACCTGTAGGTTGGAGAACCTTGACCACTGTCTTACTGTAAACCTGTGGTGGGAGAACATTGACCACTATGTCCCTATTTTGGAAATGGTCTCTCTTGGGAATCGTGTGACTTAGAAATGAAATATCATCTCCATGTACTGTAGGCATAGTCTTTGGCAGTTTATATCTAAAAACTACAAGTTTTATCCATTATTTTGCATTTTCCTTTTACATTTAAAACAGAAATTGATAAGAGATCAACTCACAAACACATGCACACACACAAACACATGCACACACATTGGTAAGCAGTCTACGTTGACCAGCATTGGATTTAGGTGTAATTTGGAAGTACTTTTATATTCAAATGACTGCATCTTTCAGTACAGGGATTGTATGATGTGAAATAAAGTGGTGCCCCAATATAGTGTCCCAGTGAGGCTCATTATTCACTGAATAATTGACAGAGGTCATTCTCAATTGAAAAAATGCTTTAAATTATTGTGTTTTTAGAGAATTCCCATGACAGTGAACAGTCAGGAACAGAAAAGACTGCTGATGGATCTGGATGTGAACATGAGGAGCGGATCCTGCCCCTACACTGTCACGTTTTACGGGGCCCTATTCAGAGAGGTAAGTTTTCTACAATATTTTCTAGACTTTATGGTCAAATATAGAGCGATTAGGACACTGCAGTTTGGATGATGTCTACGTTGGTGTGATGTTGTTTGGTGACTGTTGTAGCAATGTCATTAGAATGGTTATGTGGTTGCTGAATAAGTGGTATAATACACAATTTCCGAGTTGCCCAATAGTTGTTTCCCTTTGTTGAACTAGATACAAAATAAGTTTTTTCACATGTGGTGAGTGCAAATGCTTATCATCGCATTCATATATTGCCTAAAGGATGATTACCAGCTGCCATGCTAGCACCCAAACTGCAGGGAAACACAAATTTATTAAACTTATGAGTATTTCATGATGAAATAGCTCGAACAAAATTGATAATGACCATCTTTCTTTGATAAAAGTATCATTTATATTGAATGCCCTAATTTAAATAATTATTCTTGATTTGGACAGTTTAATATGTACCAATGGCTGATGTAGACAAAATTTACGCTTAAAACTTTTATCATTATCTACATATGTTATATCTTGTACCCACCAACGTTTCATATGATACTGAACATATCTCCATCACAAAAGAGCTGATGTCTTGGAAATTATGTATTGTTAAGATAAAATGACTTTGGAACCCTTGTTTAATAACAGAATCCACAGTTAACCAAAGTTATGTCCTTTAGGAGGCATCTTCAGTGGAAGCCCAGTTTTTCCCACATTGATTTAAATCCTTGGTAAAGAAGGGAAGAAAGAGTAGGTTTATCACAAGATAGCAGCAAAGGGACCTAACTTTGGTTAGTGTAAATGCATCAATACAGTTTTAGTGACTCAGATGACCTATTGCCATTAGTCTTCGTCCGTCGTAGTGCGTTCATAACAATTTTACATTTTTGCCTTCTTGAAAAACGACATGGCCAGTTGTAACCATTTTTTGGTGTGAAGCAATTTTAGGATAAGAGGAATATGAATTCAGAGTTCTTGAAAAGTGTCGGTAATGTCGGATTATCCGATAAAAGTAGTAAATGTCCGACACAAGTTACTTAATTGTCGGTCCTGATGGCCGATATAAGATCGGGATCGAAGTCCGTTTTTTACCGGGAAAAATGGCGGTCATGTGGCCCATAAATTTTCAAACCGATGCTAAATCCGGCAACACATTGAAACGTAAACGTGAGGAATCAGTTGTGAGGAACTACGAGGAGAAGAGAAACTGATTGTGTCTCCGCCTGGCAATCTGGGAGACAATGGCTTTCTGCTTGATGACACAATCTGTTCAAAGTCGAAACTGACGAAAGACCAACTACACTCGGCCTTAAGTGAGAGAAAAAGTAGTTATAACGATTGCAGAGGAAGATGAGAAAGAAGTTGAGAGGAATATACAGGATAGAGAAGAAAAATGGAGGATGAGAGAAAAGTGGAGGGTGAGAGAGAAATAGAGCAAGAAAGTCACTTGGATAGTGAAAGTGAGGAAGATCCATTCAGAGTGTAAGGAAGATGAGAAAGGGTATGAAAAGATAATTTATAAACTTATAGCTGAGATGGAGATTGAATACAATTACACATGTAGTTGATTTTAAATAAAATATCAGAAAACGTCAAAAGCGATGCATTTTTATCTGGACTGACAAAATTTTGTTTGGGCTGACACTGATTTCTAACAGTGTCAGACCAAATGTCTGACACTTCAAAAGAAATTTCAAGAACTCTGTGAATTGTAAAATTTATTACCTTACCACCCCAAAGGCCTCATAGACAGGGCCAAATATGCTTAAAAAGGTCATATTTTCAAAATTCTTCCTCTCCATTTTCACACAGGTGGGAGAAAAACTAAATGCATTGCCATGGTTATGATGTCCTTGAAGCCCTCAACTAAAATTGTGAAATTCGTGGCGCCTGGGTCAGGGAATCAAGCCGTAGGGTGGGGTCAATATGGCCATATAGTGCAATATGTTTTAAATCTTAGAAAATCTTCTCCTCTACTCCCATACATATTTTGTGAAAAACTGAATGCATGATGCTCTCTACCTAAATTGTGAAATTCGTGGCTCCTGGGTCAAGGGTTTAGGCCCTTGGGCAGGGCCAGTATGGCCATATGGTGAAAATGTGTTAAATCTTGGTAAATCTCTACTCCCCTATATATTTGAGAAAAACTAAATGCATGATTATGATGTTCATGAAGCTCTCTACTAAATTGTGAAATTCTTGGCTCCTGGGTCAGGGGTTCGGTCCCTTGGACAGGGCCAATATGGCTACATAAAAATGTATTTAATGATTTTTTATTTCTTTTCTACTTTCACAGTCATGGGAGATAAACTAAATGATTTCAGTAATGTCCTCTTATTAAATTGTGAAATTCATGAGCCAGGGGTTCAGGGTGAGGAGTTGGGGGGGCGGGGGGGTTATGTCAAAATGATTTATATATGCCTCAAATTTCCATTTTCCTTCTTCTGTAAATGTGTAGGAATTGTATGCATTTTAAGGCTTAAATGCAAATATGAGACTCCCTGTATAGGCTATGACATGCAGGTGACAGTTAAGGCCCATGGGCCTCATGTTTATTTTCCTACCTAGTATTAATTCCAACCATCATTGCTGCAAACAAATATGAGTGACCTGTATATTAAATTTGACAGGGGGATGTGTGGATCGTTATGGAGGTTATGGACGCCCCACTTGACAAATTCTACAAGAAGATCTATGAGAACAAGGACCGCATTCCAGAAGATGTGCTTAGCATTGTGGCTTTCTCTGTGAGTAAACATGTACTTCTGTTAGTAGGAACTCTTGGTGTGTACTCTTTATATACTTCCAGAAAAAGTTACGTGTATCATACTATGACAGTGTCTGGCCACAAGGTTTTGTCTGCAGTTCTCCTATGTAACCATAATGGATTTAAGATTTAAGTAATTTGATGATGGCATATATGATAGGACATGAAGTGTAGTTGTTCATGTGTGTTTGAAACTTTGGGTTTGGTCCCTGGTATTGGAAAAGGGGTGAAGTCCAAATATGTTTTAACTTTTTTACGATAGATTTGTAGAATTTGATAGTGTCCTAGAAGGGTATGAATTGTATTTGTCCCTCTGTTTTAAACTTGGGGTTTGTTTAAGTTTAAACTCTATTTATTTTACGATGATAACACACAAGTTCAACAACTTGTATTATTAAAGGGACATGGACACGATTTGAGCTGAAAAATTTAAAATTTTACTTTTTGATTTTTAATGTTTAGAATGCTTAACTAAGGTATTACTAATGATCAGCAAAAATTTGAATGTCAGTATTCAAGGTACATGGGAGATACAGAGGTCACAAGTCCTTGTTATGTAAACAGGGCTCATGCCATGTTTTTGTTTACATAGGTTAATTAAACCAGTAAAAATTTCATTTAAAGCAGGTTTTTTCAATTTGTAAGTGAATTCTTAACACAATTGAATATTTTCTAGTGTTTGGCACATCTTATTTTGTTTTAAACACGCTATTTTCTATTAAACAGTCTAATGTAAACAAAAACAAGACACGAGCCCTGTTTATATAACAAAGAATTGCGAGTGCTGTATCTCACTTATAACTCAACAACTTCAAAGTTTGGTTGACCATTACAAATACCTTAGTTAAGCATTGTAAACAATGAAAATGGAAAAATAAAATTTGAGAATTTTCAGCTCAAATCGTGTCCATGCCCCTTTCTTTAATGCTTCTCGTCAGCTTGGATGTTAGCGTAAAGGGGTCATCGATGTGGGAAGAAACCCACGTATCCGAATGGGTGACCCCAATACCCTCTCACATAAAATCTCTGCTGGTCCTTGGGTTTGGTGCAGAGGGATTTGGTTTAGATGGCACAGTGCAGGCATATAAAGCCTAGTTTTTATGCCCCCGAGATCGAAGATCGGGGGGCACATTATTTTTGTCATTCTGTAATTCTGTCTGAAACTTTAACCTTGCTAATAACTTTTGAACAGTAAGTGATATAGCTTTGATATTTCACATGAGTATTCCTTTTGACAAGACCTTTCCATTGGTACCAACATTTTTGACACCTTGACCTTGGAGTTTGACCTACTTTTTGAAAACTTTAACCTTGCTTATAACTTTTGAACAATAAGTGATAGAGCTTTGATATTTCACATGAGTATTCCTTGTGACAAGACCTTTCTGTGGGTACCAACATTTTTGACCCCGTGACCTTGACCTTGGAGTTTGACCTACTTTTTGAAAAGTTTAACCTTGCTAATAACTTTTGAACAATAAGTGATAGAGCTTTGATATTTCACATGAGTATTCCTTGTGACAAGACCTTTCCATTGGTATTGAACCTTTTGACCTTGACATTTGACCTACTTTTAATTTTTTTTTTTACTTCTAAATGGTAAATATTAGAGCTTTCATATTGTACATGAGCATTTCTTTTGACAAGATCTTTCTACTGGTACCAAGATATTTGCCTTTGTGAACTTGACCATCTTCGGAATTGGGCATTATCGGGGGCATATGTGTTTCACAAACACATCTTGTTACACCTACATTTCAAGCCACTTGCAGGTCATTTCTCTGTAATCCAGGTGAAATTTGACTTGCATGGGATATTCAGATGGCAGTCTTCAGTGAGGGTGGAATCCTGTTGAATTTATTAACCTTAGCAAAATGATTGACTTTAGTTCAGCACACCACACAGTGGATGCAAATCATTCATAGAAGTTGCCAAATCATTTCTTCAATGGATGAGAACTATTTCCAGTACAAGCTTTTCAGTTCCTTTTAAGTCAATACAAGAGGCTGTGACTTCTAAGAGAGAGATTGTTGACCGCAGGGATTGACATTGGCCAGATTATAGAACACTTCTCTTCTTATTAATTTAGTGATCTTTTTCTTGTACAACTATATACAAGCTTTGCAGGGGGTTCTTATTGGGCGATCCTTTCTGATAAATGTGGTTTATTCCTGACCTAAATCTGTTTTTATCTTTGATGACTGATAAACAATTAAATTTGAACGAAAGGAAGTTATAGTGTAGTTTCAATGTCCAAAGGTCTTTGTGCTTCTGAAAACAGCCTAAAATATGTGTTCAATTACCATAATATTTTCTTTCCTGTTTAACAGATCAAATAAAACATGCAGAATGTGTTTTTTACCATCATCTGTATTTTACCTGTACAGGTAGTCAATGCCCTGCATTACCTGCAGTCAGAGCTAAAAGTGATTCATAGAGATGTAAAGCCCTCCAACATACTGATTAATGAGAAGGGCCAAGTGAAGATCTGTGACTTTGGAATCAGTGGTTATTTGGTGGATTCCGTGGCCAAAACCATTGATGCTGGCTGTAAGCCGTACATGGCAGTGAGTGTTGTCCCTCTCTTGTACATGTATATTTCTCAGCAATGAACTTTACCCTTGAAATAGCATGTTATTATTGCAGAAAATTTTTCCATGCCTTTTTTCATTTTAAAATGTACTTTAAAATTATAAAAGCAGTTTTCTAATCCAACAAGATGATAGAAATAAAGATTATATGTGTTTGGTTGTTTTTTTTTGTCAGCCTGAGAGAATCAATCCAGAATCTGGACAGAAAGGATACGACATTCGATCCGATGTCTGGAGCTTAGGCATCACAATGGTAAGTCGTGCTAGAAAGTCAGAAGATATAGAAATAGAACCTGAGAAGTGCAAGGTAAATAAACCAAGACATGTCAAGGTAATACAACTTGAATGCTTAGTTAAACCACTAGTACCAGATCACTTAAGTGGAATGAGGTGGTCAGATGAGTTTTATCACTAGTAACATCTAACAGTAATGAATATGAACTGACATATTCTCCTTAAAATGTTAATTACATTTCACTGATCAGGCTTGGATTTCTCAAAAAAAAATGAGTTTCCTTTTATTTGAACTGTCAAAATTTGAGTAAAGTCTCAAGGGCTGAAACGATACGCCCCCTTACAATACTTATTGCAATACTTATGCCACGATTCAATACTTTCAATACGATACAATTTACAGAAGAAACCAATAATAACATTGAAGAAAAATTTAATTACCAAGATTCACATGCATTCATAATTTTAAAAGCAAAAATGTTTACAAATTATAATTCGGAAAGATGCAGGTTGGCTCTGTAGATTAAATTGATAAAGTTCATTATTATTTTCCTAAGACTCAAGGCAATG
>NC_079167.1:32731470-32738970 GCF_947568905.1 Ostrea edulis | reverse complement strand
GGAAGACTATATACCATTAACCAAATGGATATAATTCCAAACTTCATAATGTAATTTACCTGACTGGATGCTCTGCATAGATTTTCAATACCTAAAATGATAAAGCATGATTGATCAAGTTCAATTTACACACTGTAAAATATCAATTACACATTCCTCAATTAACACCTGCAATATTAATTCATGGTGTACCATATTCTTGTAAAAGGTGTGTGCCATATAAAATCCATTTAAAGCTTTGATTTTCTCTGGTAATTAGTAGGAGTATACGAACACCTGAAGGGTTATTCATCAACGCATAAAACTGAAATATTCAGAAATAGACATGCAAGTTATTGGTACAGCTAGCCAATCTAATTAAAATAAAATCTTTTCTGAAAAGCGTAGAGTATCGGAGCGATAAGAAAGGATCTGATTTTAATTAGATTGTACAGCTAACGAGATCAGTTGAATGTATGAACAAAAGCATTATACAGAAAATGTAAAAGCTTTTTCTGACAGTGGCTAAACAGAATGAAAGTTCACAATCATTATGTTTGGGGGGAGGGGGGGGGGGGGGGGGGGGGCTTTGGTTACATTGCTGTATCCATCCGTCTGTCAACTTTTCTTTGTGATGTGCAGTCTTCGGTAATTTAAAATCTGCTGACTATATATCAGTAAAACTTCTTGTAAACTTATAATCTGATTATGCATTTGTTAATATAATTTTGTGTCTTATGTGTCAACATGTTTGGTGACATTAAATAACTAAAAAAAATTCTCTTGTTTCGTGTAAGTGGACAGTGGTCAGAAAAAGAAACCTATAGATTTTGAGATCACTAGGTCAAAGATAATGGACATCATGAGATATTTATAAATTGTATGTAAGTACAGACCTATATTATAAATACTTTAGTCAGATTGGGGCAATATCAATGGATGCAGCTGGTTCTGATATCAATAGGAAAAAATACATCCAATACTTTAGACTCAGAAACATACATCCCGTTATTCATACCATCACCATTGTATCATCGTACCATCGCAGTACGATGAACTACATGGCAGCAATACGATTCCATATGTGATACTGTACCCTACAGAATTCAACCTAATCATTACCACACTGATTGATATTTCAGCACTCTCCTAAATAAATGTAGATTCAAGTTAGCTACATGTTTCACCCCCCCCCCCCTTTCTTTTTTCTTTTGATAACGATACATTGAGGTCCATTCAACAACCTTAAACAAGAGGTACTGTGAGCAATGCTCACTAAGAATACCCCCCCGCTTACCCCAATCTCCCAAAGTGGCCCCATCCGACCCCCGGGGGCCAGGATTTTTACAATTTAGAATCTGCACTATAACAGGAATCTTTCATATAAATATCAACTTCTCTGTCTCAGTGGTTCTTGAGAAGAAGATTTTTAAAGATATTTCCTATAAATTTGTATGTAAAACTTTGATCCCCTACTGTGGCCCCATCCGAACCCCACGGACCATAATTTTAACAAACCTGAATCTGCACTATATCAGAAAGCTTTCATATAAATCTCAGCTTTTCTGGTTCAGTGGTTCTTGAGAAGAAGATTTTTCCTATATATTTGTATGTAAAACTTTGATCCCCCTTGTGGCCCCATCCTACCCCCGGGGGCCATCATTTTAACAAACTTGAATCTGCATTATATCAGGAAGCTTTCATATAAATCTCAACTTTTCTGGCTCAGTGGTTCTTGAGAGGAAGATTTTTAAAGAATGTCCCTATATATTTGTATGTAAAACTTTGATCCCCTATTGTGGCCCCATCCGACCCCCGGGGGCCAGGATTTTTACAATTTAGAATCTGCACTATATCAGGAAGCTTTCATATAAATCTCAGCTTTTCTGGCTCAGTGGTTCTTGAGAAGAAGATTTTTAAAGATATTTCCTATAAATTTGTATGTAAAACTTTGATCCCCTACTGTGGCCCCATCCGAACCCCCACGGACTATAATTTTAACAAACCTGAATCTGCACTATATCAGAAAGCTTTCATATAAATCTCAGTTTTTCTGGCTCAGTGGTTCTTGAGAGGAAGATTTTTAAAGAATGTCCCTATATATTTGTATGTAAAACTTTGATCCCCCTTGTGGCCCCATCCAACCCCCGGGGGCCAGGATTTTAACAAACTTGAATTTGCACTATATCAGAAAGCTTTCATGTAAATCTCAACTTTTCTTGAGAAGAAGATTTTTCCTATATATTTGTATGTAAAACTTTGATCCCCTATTGTGGCCCCATCCGACCCCTGGGGGCCAGGATTTTAACAATTTAGAATTTGCACTATATCAGGAATCTTTCATATAAATATCAGCTTCTCTGGCTCAGAGGTTCTTGAGAAGAAGATTTTTAAAGATATTTCCTATATATTTGTATGTAAAACTTTGATCCCCTATTGTGGCCCAATCTGACCCCCGGGGGCCAGGATTTAATCTGCACTATATCAGGAAGCTTTCATATAAATCTCAGCTTTTCTGGCTCAGTGGTTCTTGAGAAGATTTTTAAAGAATGTCCCTATATATTTGAATGTAAAACTTTGATCCCCTGTTGTGGCCCCATCCGACCCCCAGGGGCCAGGATTTTTACAATTTAGAATCTGCACTATATCAGGAAGCTTTCATATAAATCTCAGCTTTTCTGGCTCAGTGGTTCTTGAGAAGAAGATTTTTAAAGATATTTCCTATAAATTTGTATGTAAAACTTTGATCCCCTACTGTGGCCCCATCCGACCCCCGGGGGCCAGGATTTTAACAATTTAGAATCTGCACTACCTAATAAAGCTTATCTATAAATTTCATCTTTTCTGGCCCAGTGGTTCTTGAGAAGATTTTTTAATGATTCTACCCTATTTTTACCTTTTCTTGATTATCTCCCCTTGGAAGGTGGCCTGGCCCTTTAGTTTAACAATTTAGAATTCCCTTAACCTAAGGATGCGTTGTGCCAACTTTGGTTGAAATTGGCCCAGTGGTTTTTGAGAAGAAGTCAAAAATGTTAAAAGTTTACAGACAGACAGACGCCGGAATACGGGTGATCAGAAAAGCTCACTTGAGCTTTTAGCTCAGGTGAGCTAAAAATCATGGTATGAAATTTTCAAAGATGTTTACCTATGTATTCCTATATAAAACTTTGACCCCTTATTTTGGCCCCATCCTACCCCTAACCCGAGGCCATGATTTGAACAAACTTGAATCTACACTATGTCAGGAAGCATTCACATAAAATTCAGCTTTTCTGACCTAGTGGTTCTTAAAGAGAAGATTTTTAACAGACCCCACCCTATTTCACCTTTTCTTGATTATTTCCCCTTTGGAGGGAGCATGGCCCTTCATTTGAACAAACTTGAATCCTCTTCACCCAAGAAAGATTTGTGCCAAGTTTGATTGAAATTAGCCCAGTGGTTCTTGAGAAGATTTTTAAATGAAGCTACAAAATTTTTACTAATTCTTGATTTTATATCGCCACTTCAAAAAGGGCGTAGCTCTGTGGCAAGTTTGGCGGAAAGAAGTCGAAAATGTTAAAAGTTTACCAATGGACAATGTCGGACAAAACGTTATCAGAATAGCTCACTTGAGTTTTCAGCTCATGTGAACTAATAAACAAGAGTACCGCAAACAGTGCAATATACACCAGTCAGAGAGTGAAATTCAACAAACAGTGCAACATTCATCAGTCAGAGAGTGAAATTCAACAAACAGTGCAACATTCATCAGTCAGAGAGTGAAATTCAACAAACAGTGCAACATTCACCAGTCAGAGAGTGAAATTCAACTAACAATGCAACATTCACCAGTCAGAGAGTGAAATTCAACAAACAGTGCAACATTCACTGGTCAGAGAGTGAAATTCAACAAACAGTGCAACATTCACCAGTCAGAGAGTGAAATTCAACAAACAGTGCAACACACACCAGTCAGTGAAATTCAACAAACACACACCAGTCAGATAGTGAAATTCAACAAACAGTGCAACATTCACCAGTCAGACAGCGAAATTCAACCTGGAAGCATATTATGCACTCTGAAATGCTAACTGCACTTGCATTCCTCAAAGAGGAAGCTTGTGACTAAATTTCAGGGCAAAGTCTGTATCCCCAACCAAAAAACTCCAAAAAACTTTCTTGACATATTTATGACTCAAAAGTAGGTCATGGTGCACCAATCCAGCTGAAATGCAAACTGAACTTGTATTCCTCCAAGAGGAAGCTTATGACTAAATTTCAAGGCAATATCTGTATCCATAATGAAAAAAAGTCCAGAAAACTGTTTGACCTACTTATAGCCCTAAAGTAAGTGACAGTGCACCAATCCAGTTGAAATGCACACTCACTCTTATGCTTCTTGAGGGAGAAATTATGACCAAATTTCAAAGCTGTACATGCATCCGTTATGGAAAAAAGTCAGGAAAACATGACCTCGGATGGACAGCCAGCCAGACGCACAGACAGCGCCATAATATAATAAGTCCCGTCTAATGACAGGCGTATAAAAAGGACAGTTGTTAGGATTATGGAAGCACTTTTTTTTAAATCAAAAATTCTCTGGAGGTTTATGGATCTTGATTTTTTTTTCTGTCCTAATCCTTAGATGTTCAATGTATTTCATAAGTTAATACAACAATGTAGTCTTGTATATCTACATGTTCCTCCAACTTCATTATTAAAATCAAAATTGAGATTAAGAAATTTGAAGCGTAAAAAGGAAAAAGAAGTATATTTTTCTGGTTTCTAAGACTACTTAGGCTTCTAGCATTACCTCATAAATGGTTGGAGGGGGGGGGGGGGGGTTGTGATCACATTGAATTCCATTTTGAATTCATTATCAAACTTTGAAAGAAAATGTAAATTGCACTTGTTAATGTTGTTGAATTCCATGTTTAAAAGAAACTAATAATGATTTCTATTTCATCAAATACAACAAATTAAGGAGGTATGCTACACCAGAGAAATTTGATGTAGATGAAAAGTGGAGGATATGTACAACAATATTTTGAAGTTGAAAAATTTCAAATTTACTTTATTTTGTCCAAAAATACAGTTTTAGTAGAAGGTAATCTGAAAAAAATTAAAAACCCCTGCTGGACTCGAACCTGCGACCTACAGTTCAGCATTCGGTATTCTAACCTACTGAGCTACTCGGCTAGGTATTTAAATAGAAAAGGAAAAGTCAAATATTGCTGATATCGATTTTTTCATCCATGTTTTTAAAGGAAGTCAGCCATTATGACGATGTAGAGTACTACCTTAAGAAGTATGTATATGGTTTTGTTCTAAAGTCTTGTCCCTATCAGTAAATGGTGTTAAGTTTAATTCCTTACTTCCAAACTTTTCCAGCAGTGCTCGAGCTTTGATGCCACCTAGTCCTGGAATGGACTTAATGGTTACCAGAAGTGCTTCATCAACATGACAGATTTTCTTCCTCAGAAATGGATTGGCAGTCATTTGATTTTCACTGACAACCTACAATGGATAAAATATAAATTTAAATCATGAATTTACCATCAATTCAATTCCATAAAATTAGTTTCCAAATGAGCTTGTAAAACGTCATTAGAATTGTGTGATTGTATTACTCAGTAAAAATTATAATACATGTATTTCATTTATGTTGCAAAATCATTTTCACCACTGTGCCGATGCAGTTTACTACCTTTCCTTAACAATTAAGTCGGATCTTAGATTTACCATTTGAGCAAGTATGGAGGCCGCCTCATTCTGACCGGGAACAGGGATAATGGTAAAGCCCAAATCCATCAGACAGAATTTCTGTACCTCAGGATAATACTGACCACTAGTGGACGTCTTCTCTGCCAACACAATGACCTGAACTCTGTTAGCCTTCAATATACAGAATGTGACATGAATGAACTGCATTCCAATCAGCGCTCTAGAAACTTCTCTAATTATCATAATGTATGAGAATATGCATGCATAAAATTTCCTATCACAGAATCTAGAACCAGATTGTTTGTGGTACTCCTCGTCCTGCGACCAATCAATGTCTGTGTAACATATATCTTGTCTTTTCATCCGATTTAAATCAATGTGTTCCCATACACAGGTTTTTTTAGGTCTTGATTTCAAGGGCCTGGACCTTTCTAATTAGGAAAAAATAACGGCATTAAATTGAAATTGGGAAAAGCATTTCATACAAAGAAGCAGTCTAGGGGAAAAAATCCAAATCAGTGCATTACGGTATAATATGGACTCCTTCGGATTTTCAATTTGGTCAAACCTTACCTCATTTAGATAGGTAAAGGCCAAAAAAAATTAGAGTTACTTAACAATTTTGAACCAAAAATTGTAATCTGTGGGCCTGTGAAAGAAATTTATAAACAAGAAGGCTACCCTGCTTTGATTTGTTTTCATTGTTTGGGAATTGTAAAGCAACAAGAGAAGTTTGTAAAACACATATGTCCCCCATGGTGCAAAATTGAAAAGGGTTATACACACATCATTTAATTGATAGTAGTATCATCAATTCAAAATATTGAGCAGACAATATCTTCCTATATCAAGAGTGGATTGACCTTGTGACCTAAAAATCAATAGGTGTCATCTACTCCTTATGCTGTACCAGTGTGCCAAGTTTGGTGTCAATCAGGCAAATAATTCTTAAAATATAGGAGACAATATATTACTATGTCTAGTTTGACTATTGACCTTTGACCATGTGACCTCAAAATCAATAGGGGTCATCTTTTCCTGAAGATGTACCAGTGTACCAAATTTTATGTCTGTGGGTTGTCAAGATATTGAGCGGAGAGTATATTCCAATGTCCAGTTTGACCCTTGACCTTTGATCATGTGACTTCAAAATCAAGGGGTCATCTTCTTCTAAAGATAAAGGCCTCTGTGGCCAAGTGGTTAGAGCATCGCGCTCAAAATCACACAGCCTCTCCCCTCTGTCGGCGCGAGTTCGAATCCTGCTCGCGCCGGTAAGTGAGAAAGTTTCCCAGTTTACTTTCGGAAGGTTGGTGGTCTCTTCCCAGATACATTGTATCTGGGTTCTCTCTTCCACCAATAAAACCTGGGCGCCACCAGATAACTGAAAAATTGTTGAGTGTGGTGGAAAACATCAATCAATCAATCTTCTAAAGATATACCAGTGTACCAAGTTTGATGTCTGTCAAGCAAAGGGTTCTCTACACATTGAGTGGTCAGTATATTCCTATGTCTAGTTTGACCTTTGACCATGTGACCTCAAAATCATTAGAGGTCATCTACTCCTTAGGATGTACCAGTGTACTAAGTTTGATGTCTGTCAAGCAAAGGGTTCTCAAGATATTGAGCAGACAGTATATTCCTATGTCCAGAGTAGATTGACCCTAACCTTTTGACCTGAAAAACAATTGGGGTCCCCTTCTATTCGTCACCATCCCACATATGAAATATCATTATGATCAAATGAATGGTTCTCAAGATATTGAGGGGACAACATGTGGTCTACCGACCGACTGACCGACATACCAACTGACCGACAGG
>NC_079167.1:32668970-32728970 GCF_947568905.1 Ostrea edulis | reverse complement strand
ACTTATGACATATATCAAAGCTCTATAGCACTTACCAGGTCCAGTCCAAAGACTATTTCTATCTACGTAGCTACTTATAGCTAAGTACTAGGTATTTAAACCTACTCCAGGTAGCTATTTTTACCTGCTTTTTCCTTTATTTGCATTTCGTGGCCAAACGTAGGAATGGCGCAATATGGTGTGTACCAAATTTCTTGATTCACTTACACTGACGATGAATACCACAAAAATATTGGACAAAAATTATTACTTTCTAATCAACAGCACCCAGTTCCATTTTCTAGGAGCTTAGGATCAAAGTTATGTGATAAAAAGTGTAGAATGTCTTACAAATCTGTATCAATTTCAAAGTTTACCTTCATGCATTTTTACATTTTAAAAAGGTTTTTGGGGCGAATTTTGATGCATTTCCTCTGCATTCTACACCCTCGTAAAGTATTCAAATTTACACTCTGAATTTTGCCGTGTACATGTACAACATAATACATAAAATGACTGACCTGTAACAGGTAAAAGTAGGTATAAGTAGCAACTTTAAGTAGGTTAAAATACCTAGGTAGCTATTAATAGCTACATAGGTAGAAATAGTCTTTGGACTGGGCCTGCTTACTGTTAGCAAGGTTAAAGTTTCAGACAGAATGACGGAAAGGACAAAAAAAAATATGCCCCCCCGATCTTCGATCTCGGGGGCATAAAAATCTTTTAGTGAAAATTCTTAGATTCAGGGAAAAAAGCATCAACAAAATGGCGGGTATTTTGGGTGTATAATTGTATTATTACCAGTCCTTTCTGTTTGCTTCCTATATTTCACTCATTGTAAAAATATGGATGCTCTCTTTAATTATCTTCAAAAATCAGCTCCTCATGACGTAATATTTAGGCATGGGCCCCAACAATGACAACAAACAAAATGGCGCACGACTACTGGGCACGCACAACTTTAGGACCTTCAGCCATATACACTGTACATATGTAGTTATAGAAATAGTTATAGAAATTGTACTGGGCCTACAGTATATAGCGTTTTCATTGCTTACTTTTTAACCTTTGGTGTAGTTCAGAGTTCCTCCATTTTTGCGAAACGATAATGTGACCAATTGGTACGTTTAAATTACATG
The DNA here is from genome assembly GCF_947568905.1 of Ostrea edulis. NCBI lineage: Eukaryota > Metazoa > Mollusca > Bivalvia > Ostreida > Ostreidae > Ostrea > Ostrea edulis. The sequence continues at coordinate 32,727,852 of NC_079167.1, read as the reverse complement.
TTTTTTCCACAAGAGACGAAAGATCAAAATCATCGTCATTTTCAGCACTTTCCATATTTCATTTCAACTAAATTTTCCGCGAAATGGGTTAAAAATTTATTGATTATGGAACCCGAGTCAAACAAATCGAAAATGTTTATTTCTAAATATTGATAATAGATCTGAATTTCATATATCTATAACTTTTGGATATTTGTCCAATGCTTATCAAAATTTATCAGCATAAAGATAATGATGAAAGAATAGATAAGAACGTAAACAATCGGGATCGGAGTCTGAAATGGATGGGCGGAGCTGAATTTACTCTTCTAATTCTAAGAATGGGGTATTTTTGCATAAGGTAGACGTAATGACATCTGTAAAGCTTGAAGGAAGACTGATCACTCCAGCAAAAGTCGAAGGGCTAGCTGATGTATATACAACAACAAATTTCACACTTTTAAAATCAAGGTAGATCCCATTTTCAAAAAAGACAAAATGTTGCAGATAATTTTTTTTTTTTTAGATAGAAAAAATATCGTCATCTTAACATCTAACATTTCAGGTGGATATCTGATGATGAAGTGTCTACTTGTCAGTGGTGCAAAAATAAGTTCAATCAGCTGAGGAGGAAACATCACTGTAGGCAGTGTGGAAATGTGTTCTGCAGCAAATGTTGCAATGAAAAGGTATATTTATGGAGCGCCAAATTAACATAAACTCATATATTATTGAAGTTATCTTTAATTATCTAAAGATGTCATCAATTCAAATAATCATTGATTTTATGTCTCCAACTTTGAATCATTAATTGTGCACATTAATTGATGTGCCCATTTGAATTGTCACTCTCTTCAAATGAATTAATCATATCAATAATTGAATCGATTCACACCATAATACAACTGAAGATGCACCCATCAATTTAATGAATGTACCCAATTATTACTCTCCTCTATTGAATCATTGTGGGAAGAGGGGGGGGGGGGGAATTCAATTGATACACATGATCTTCGAATCATTGCTCTCTTCAGCTTAATTCTTTTGATGCATGCAATAATTCTTTTGGAGATAGGGCAACTATTTGATTATCTTCAATTCAACATAATTCTGATCTCTTTAATTGAATTGTTGTTTTCTTTAAAAGAGTTGATGTGCACATTAATTCCTTTTACAAAATCATAATGATTGTAAATAGTAAATTGAAATAAAGAGATAATGAAATCATGTATACCAAGCTCTGGATTAATTTCTGCAAGCTATATTTGCACCACATTGATGCAGATATCATATTGATTTGATGAGAGCAATAATTAAATTGATGCACACATGAATTCAATTGATAAGAATAATTATTGATTTGATGCATGCATCAGCTGAATTATTGAATGTAATAATTTAATCAAGGATATTTTCAAATAGTTAATTTTGTTAATTTGTCACTCCTATTTAATATATGACTGAACACTGATAGAAAGTGGCAAAGTAATATTCCAATGATCTTTCATTCTCTCTTAAGCATTATTTTATTTATTTTTTTAATTCATAACCTTATGAGTAAGTAGAGATTGAGATTATGGTTAATATATTTACCCATACATGCAGGAGATATCGCACCTGTGGAATATCAATATTACACAATCTTGAATGATAAATTTTTATCTTAAAATATATAATATCTGTTATGACAAACAGCATTATCATAATGATAAATACACAATATATGTAATACATTTGCTGTGACAGTCATATTGAATTGCACTAAATACACTTGTCAATGACTATTTATAATGCATACAAAATATACTTGCACATAAAGAGGGTTCACTTATAGGTCAGTCGTAGCTTTTCAGGACACCAGCAAAAAATTGCTGCTGACACATGTAATTTTACAAGATTTGTCACTCAATTTCCAGCATTAATGATATTTTACACCAATGTCAAACTTTCTTTAAATCTAGAATGATTGTTACTTAATAATATTATTAATAACCATATCCTTTAAATCTCGTTACCAATGTGATTATCAACAACTTTTCAAATAAATTAACTCATATTCATTGATTTTGATATCAAAGCCACCATTTCTTTTCAAATCACTCTAAAGATTGATCTTATATTAGAAAAAAAATAGTTTGGACAAAAAAAAAATTAGTTTAGAGTCCGTTATACATCTTTATACTTATTTCAACAACATAAACTCCTTCTTTTATCATTTTATTTTTTTAAGTCGTATGTAAGTCCATGCATCTCTTGTATATTTTGAATCAGAGTTATCCAGATGACTATCGATATATTGAAGTCTACAGGACTATCAAAAACCTGTAAGAAATTAAGAGCCCAAGTTATCAAGAGTCGGCTAAATCCAGAAATTGGCAATCCAATCGTTAAATCTTACCATGTTAATACATGTAGAATGCTCGGTGCTACTAGTAATCTACGTTTTTGTGTAAGAATTTGGCGATCCTATCAATAAATCTTAAATCTTGCCATATTAACAGAGTTTGTGACCAACTCTCAAACATCTTCGTTATAAGTGAATATATATTTGTCATTATGTTGATATTTTCTGGAAACATAATTATCTTCATTTTTTGTAGATTCCGTTACCACAGCTTGGTATAGAGGATCCTGAGAGGGTGTGTGAATCATGTCGCCCTGTCACAGAATTCATCACAAAATCACGGTCTCCCCTACAGGTAATGTCGCCCTGTCACCGAGTTCATCACAAAATCACAGTCTCCCCTACAGGTAATGTCGCCCTGTCACCGAGTTCATCACAAAATCACAGTCTCCCCTACAGGTAATGTCGCCCTGTCACAGAGTTCACCACAAAATCACGGTCTCTCCTTCAGGTAATGTCGCCCTGTCACCAAGTTCATCACAAAATCACAGTCTCCCCTACAGGTAATGTCGCCCTGTCACAGAGTTCATCACAAAATCACGGTCTCCCCTACAGGTTATGTCGCCCTGTCATAGAGTTCATCACAAAATCTCAGTCTCACTTAAGGTAATGTCGCCCTGTCACAGAGTTCATCACAAAATCACAGTCTCCTCTACAGGTTATGTCGCCCTGTCACAGAGTTCATCACAAAATCACAGTCTCCCCTACAGGTAATGTCGCCCTGTCACCGAGTTCATCACAAAATCACAGTCTCTCCTACAGGTAATGTTGCCCTGTCACAGAGTTCATCACAAAATCACAGTCTCCCCTACAGGTAGTGTCGCCCTGTCACAGAGTTCATCACAAAATCACGGTCTCTCCTTCAGGTAATGTCGCCCTGTCACCAAGTTCATCACAAAATCACAGTCTCCCCTACAGGTAATGTCGCCCTGTCACAGAGTTCATCACAAAATCACGGTCTCCCCTACAGGTTATGTCGCCCTGTCACAGAGTTCATCACAAAATTTCAGTCTCACTTAAGGTAATGTCGCCCTGTCACAGAGTTCATCACAAAATCACAGTCTCCCCTACAGGTAATGTCGCCCTGTCACAGAGTTCATCACAAAATCACAGTCTCCCCATCACGTATCACAATACATTCTGAAGCATTCATGTTTATATCTTTAAAGAACATTTCATATACAAGGAATGATTAGATTCTGACTTTACAATATGGTATATTTGATTGATTTATGAGGCATTTGTTGTAGAACTATAAGTCCGAAGCTGCTGTTAATCTGGTGAATCAGTGTGGAGAAATCTCAGGACTCTGCAAGGTTTGTTGTGTTATTACAGACTATGTGTTTCTTGCATACAGAGTTGCATCTTAAAATATTTTAATGTATGTTATATTTTGTACCATATTTCAGGTTATTTTTGCATTAGGAAGATTTGGTTGAATTTTCTAGAAAAAGTAGATTGAATAGTTTGGGCTTTTTTTTTTTTTTTTTGTATTTTTACTTTATACAATCAGGATTCATATGAATTGAAATATAGGCACTCATATTTTTAACAATCCATCATCCATCAAAATAAGCCAAAATTACTGGATTAATACAGAATACCATTGTATTAAAACATGAGTGATAAAAATGAAATATGCCAGCAAAGTTTCTGTTCAATAACAAAAATGTCCGTGTTTTTCAGGTTGTTGAGCTTGGTGGTGTCCAGACATTGATTGTGTTAGCAAAGAATGAAAGTCTGAGTCCTGTTATACAGGTATGGAAGGCTTACCCCCCCCCCCCCCACCCCCCCACCCCAAACATGGCTCTCCTTAACAGCAACATATCCATGTACTAGTTACTGATATATGACCTAGATCCATTTTTTTTTCAGTATGTACTAATGATATATGACTACAAGTGTTGGATTTATTTCTCTGCAGAGTAAAGTTATTTCTGGTCTCCAGATTCTCTCCACTCATCAACCACTTCACAAATACCTGGCTGAGGCAGGTGCCATCAAGGCCATCTGTAGGTAGGGAAATCTTCTTTTAATATAACACCACCTCTAGTTAGGAAGATAATGATCTACTGTCAGTATCATCCCATTTGTGGGAAAGGAAATATGATTTACCATCAGCAGCATATCTTATATCTGTAGATAAGAGTAATGTCAAAATCACACCGTCTCAATCTGACTGACGTACAGACCAAACTCCCCGTCGAGGCCTCATTACGTCACCTACGAATAGACCTCTCCTATGTGACGCAGTACAATATACAGATTTGTATATTGTGAGTCCGCAATTATCACGCAGGCAAATAACACTGAAGAAGTAGTTCATAGTTAAAAGTTTAAAGATATTGACATTAAGAGCATTTTATTTTAAACAAAATGATCAAACAATCATTAAAAAGTAGGGGGACTCTGTTCAAATTATTGTGTAAAGTTTTTCGTCATTCTACAATGACATCACACAGTATATGTGACCTAAGAAATCGCTATCCCATAATGCCTAACTGGAAGAGTTTGGTTTGTAAGCAAACGAACTCTGGCGGAAGTTTGACGTACAGACCTATATCATAAATATATAAGTCAGATTGACATCATCTGTAAATAGGACTACTGTCAATGTCATGCCATCTGTAGTTAATGTCATACCATCTGTAGATAGGACTACTGTCAATGCCATGCCATCTGTAGATAGGACTACTGTCAATGATATACCATCTGTAATTAATGTCATACCATCTGTAGATAGGACTACTGTCAATGTCATGCCATCTGTAGTTAATGTCATACCATCTGTAGATAGGACTACTGTCAATGCCATGCCATCTGTAGATAGGACTACTGTCAATGATATACCATCTGTAATTAATGTCATACCATCTGTAGATAGGACTACTGTCAATGCCATGCCATCTGTAGATAGGACTACTGTCAATGATATACCATCTGTAATTAATGTCATACCATCTGTAGATAGGTTTACTGTCAATGTTATGTCATCTATAGGACTATTTTTATTGTTGTATAATTACCATCTTTTGGTATGACTACTGTCACTTAATGTATGCTTGTAAATCATTAGGCAGGACTACTGTAACTTAATGTATATTTGTAAATCTTTAGGCAGGGATACTGTCACTTAATGTATTGTAAATCTTTAGGCAGGGATATTGTCACTTAATGTATTGTAAATCTTTAGGCAGGGTTACTGTCACTTAATGTATACTTGTAAATCTTTAGGCAGGACTACTCTCACTTAATGTATACTTGTAAATCTTTAGGCAGGGCTACTGTAACTTAATGTATACTTGTAAATCTTTAGGCAGGCCTACCGTCACTTTATGTATATTTGTAAATCTTTAATAATGATAATAATAATAATGTGCGGCATTTATATAGCGCATTACATAATTTATAATTACTCTAAGCGCTTTAACAATGTAAAATGTAAAACATGATAAGATTAATCAGAGCATAAAATATAACATCCAAATAAAATAAAACAATTTAAACATTACGAGTTCATGCGACAAACCAGCCTTTACTTTAAAAAAGAATATATTACAAAATATGGTTATAAGATTTCCTAAAAAGATATGTTTTGAGGTTTGTCTTAAAACTTTTGACAGTGCCACACGAACGGATGTCTATCGGTAAACTGTTCCATAGCGTGGCAGCTGTTACATCAAACCTTCGATCTCCATAGGTCTTTGTACGAACGCGGGGTTTTTCTAGCAATCGTGAATTGCATGAACGCAGAGATCGTTTTGGTTTGTACACAGTGATGAGGTCGCTGATATAGGCCGGTGCCAATCCGTTTGGTGTCTTGTATGTATGGAGCGCCAAAGTAACATAAACTCAAATAATTGAAGATATCTTCAATTATTTGAAGATATCATCAATTCATTTGATGCGCGCAACAATTGAATTAAAGATCTCTTCAAATAATTAATGATATCTTCAATTCTGAATTATTGCGTGCATTAAATGAATTGATGATATCATTAATTCTTCAACTGAATTGATGTGCGCTTTAATTGAATTAATGATCTCTTCAAATGAATTAATGATATCAACAATTGAATTGATGCGCGCTACAATTCAATTGAAGAGAGCAATAACTGATATAATTCGCGCATTAAATCAATTGATGAGAGCAATAATTGAATTGATGCGCGCATTAATTCATTTGATGAGAGCAATAATTGATTTAATGCGCGCATTAATTCAATTATTGCTCTCTTCAATTGAATTAATGATATCTTTAATTCATTTGAAGAGAGCAATAATTCTTTTAAAGAGAGCAACTATATAATTAAAGATATCTTCAATTCAACATATCCACAATTGAATTAATGATATCTTTAATTGAATTGTTGCTCTCTTTAAAAGAATTGATGCGCGCATTAATTCATTATACAAAATCATTGTAAATGATTTAAAGATATCTTCAATTGAATTAAAGAGATCATCAAATTATTTATACCGAGCTCTAAATTCATTATTGTGAGCAATATTTCTACTAAATTGATGCTCTCATCAAATGAATTGAAGAGAGCAATAATTGAATTAATGCGCGCATCAAATCTATTATTGCTCTCATTATTTGAATTAATGCGCGCATCAATTGAATTGAAGAGAGCAATAATTGAATTAATGCGCGCATCAAATCTATTATTGCTCTCATTATTTGAATTAATGCGCGCATCAATTGAATTAATGAGAGCAATAATTGAATTGAAGCGCGCATTAATTCATTTGATGAGAGGAATAATTGAATTGATGATATCTTCAAATAATTGAAGATATCTTCAATTATTTGAGTTTATGTTAATTTGGCGCTCCATATGTATGTGTGTAGTAAAATCTTGTATTCAACACGGGAATCAACTGGAAGCCAGTGCAAGGACACAAGCACCGGTGATATATGGTCATGCTTCCTGACCCGGGCAACAAGTCGAGCTGCTGAGTTTTGGATTGTCTGTAGCCTGCTCAGATCTGTTTGGGGTAGCCCTTTGAATAATGCATTTCCATAGTCTAAGCGTGATAACACAAGAGAACATACAAGTGTCTTGCAGGCGTCATCATTGATGAAAGAACGAATCTGTGCAATATTCCGTAGATGATAATAACAAGAACGAGAAATGGAACTAATATGATTTTTAAAAGAAAGTACACTGTCGAAGAAAAATGTATTTAGGCAGGATACTGTCACTTAATGTATACTTGTAAATATTTAGGCAGGGCTACTGTAACTTAATGTATACTTGTAAATCTTTAGGCAGGACTACTGTCACTTAATGTATTGTAAATCTTTAGGCAGGATGCTGTCACTTAATGTATTGTAAATCTTTAGGCAGGATACTGTCACTTAATGTATTGTAAATCTTTAGGCAGGGCTATGCAACTTAATGTATATTTGCCATGATGTTGCAGTATCTTGACAAAAACAGACCTGTCCTTTGAACAGACATTGGTGGAAGGAATCAGTACCTTGAAAATATTCTGCAGACTTCCTGATCTAAAGAGTAAAGGTATAATGGGAATACTTCTTAATTTAAAGGCTATCTAGAACACTACAGACTTCCTGATATAAATGTATATCTAGAACCTTCCAGACTTCTTTATCTAAAGTATAGAGGTTTTTGGAATCTCCCAGACTTCCTGATTTAAAATCTTTCAGTGATGAGTTATTTTAGACAAGATTTATTGATATCTGTGACAAATAGATGGCCGACATAAACCCCTATTCTTTCTTACTATTATTAACAAGTTAGCTTCAACATCTGCAACTCTGGGTAGTGATAACTTTGGTGAGAACAGGTGCAAATGATAGATTCTACATTAAAAATATTTTATCATGTGTAACTTTTCCATGAATTTGTAATTACCTGGAAAAAAAATTGTATTATATCAAACGTTTTTGATACAATTTTGTATTATGATTATTATATATGAGGCTTGTTTGATGTAAGTGTTGTGATTGATTTCTGATTTCTCCCCCCCCCCCCCTAGCTCTGGAGGATGGCGTCCTGGAACCTGTACTGAGATTGAGCTGCACTTCTCACTGTAACGCTGTGTCTCTGGTTGCAGTGAGCACGCTCAGTCTGATCGCTGAGGATACAAATACTCACAAGATGATCTTGGACAGTCCACTTAATGTCCTGTCCTCAGTGTGCTCACTGGCCACATCAGATGATGAACAGGTAAAAACACATCAGACGATGAACAAGTAAAAACACATCAGATGATGAACAGGTAAAAACACATCAGATGATGAACAGGTAAAAACACATCAGACGATGAACAAGTAAAAACACATCAGATGATGAACAGGTAAAAACACATCAGATGATGAACAGGTAAAAACACATCAGACGATGAACAAGTAAAAACACATCAGATGATGAACAGGTAAAAACACATCAGATGATGAACAGGTAAAAACACATCAGATGAGGAACAGGTAAAAACACATCAGACGATGAACAGGTAAAAAGGTGATGTTTATTAACATCAGAAGCTGATCAGGTAAAGAGGCAGTAGATATTTATGTTTTATACAATAGTAATTTGGTGTATTGTGAAGCCAGCTTATAATTCTGATGTGTGGACAGATGACTTTAGACCCCTAAAACTGGCCTTCAATTGATGCCCTGTAATATGTTAAATCATATCCTATTCTTATTGTCCTATAGATTAGGCTGGGAGTTCTTACAGAAATGAAAGTAGAATGTCATATGAAAAATATTTTTGAAAATACCGGTACATGAGGGTATGAACCACAACACTAAATTCATGCCATCATACCGGTACTTTTCATGAAGCACATTTATACCCTCATATTTTGAAAAATGAAATTCATTTCTTAAATATCTCCTATTGATAATGTTCTGTATACTAGAGTTATTTCCCATTGATACCCTATATATTTCCAGCGGACCCAGTATCACATTGATGCCATGATGTAGACAGAAGGTGAAACGGTGTGATTTATAAATTTTGTGCTGTGCTTTCTTTAATGATTTGCTTGTACTTTGTCCTTATTTTCTGGTACTTAGATATAGGATGTTAAATTCTTTTGTCTTCTGAGTTTTATTTCCTGTTACTTAGATGTAGGATGTTAAATTCTTCTGTCTTCTGAGTTTTATTTCCTGTTACTTAGATGTAGGATGTTAAATTCTTTTGTCCTCTGAGTTTTATTTTCAGTTTATACTGAGATGTAGGATGTTAAATTCTTTTGTCCTCTGAGTTTTATTTTCAGTTTATACTTAGATGTAGGATGTTAAATTCTTCTGTCTTCTGAGTTTTATATTCTGTTACTTAATTTAGATGTAGGGTGTTAAATTCTTCTGTCCTCTGAGTTTTATTTTCTGTTACTTAGATGTAGGATGTTAAATTCTTCCGTTTTCTGAGATTTATTTTCAGTTACTTAGATGTACTAGGATGTTAAATTCTTTTGTCCTCTGAGTTTTATTTTCTGTTACTTTATAGATGTAGGATGTTAAATTCTTCTGTCTTCTGAGTTTTATTTTCAGTTTATACTTAGATGTAGGATATGTTAAATTCTTCTGTCTTCTGAGATTTATTTTCAGTTTATACTTCCATGTAGGATGTTAAATTTTTCTGTCTTCTGAGTTTTATTTTCTGTTACTTAGATGTAGGATGTTAAATTCTTCTGTCTTCTGAGTTTTATTTTCAGTTACTTAGATGTAGGATGTTAAATTCTTCTGTCTTCTGAGATATATTTTCTGTTACTTAGATGTAGGATGTTAAATTCTTCTGTCTTCTGAGTTTTATTTTCAGTTACTTAGATGTAGGATGTTAAATTCTTCTGTCTTCTGAGATATATTTTCTGTTACTTAGATGTAGGATGTTAAATTCTTCTGTCTTCTGAGTTTTATTTTCTGTTACTTAGATGTAGGATGTTAAATTCTTCTGTCTTCTGAGTTTTATTTTCAGTTACTTAGATATAGGATGTTAAATTCTTCTGTCTTCTGAGTTTTATTTTCTGTTACTTTATAGATGTAGGATGTTAAATTCTTTTGTCTTTTGAGTTTTATTTTCTGTTACTTTATAGATGTAGGATGTTAAATTCTTCTGTCCTCTGAGTTTTATTTTCTGTTACTTAGATTTTATTTTCTGTTACTTTATAGATGTAGGATGTTAAATTCTTCTGTCCTCTGAGTTTTATTTTCTGTTACTTAGATGTAGGATATGTTAAATTCTTCTGTCGTCTGAGTTTTGTTTTCTGTTACTTAGATGTAGGATGTTAAATTCTTTTGTCCTCTGAGTTTTATTTTCAGTTTATACTTAGATGTAGGATGTTAAATTCTTCTGTCTTCTGAGATATATTTTCAGTTACTTAGATGTAGGATGTTAAATTCTTCTGTCTTCTGAGTTTTATTTTCAGTTACTTAGATGTAGGATGTTAAATTCCTCTGTCTTCTGAGATATATTTTCTGTTACTTAGATGTAGGATGTTAAATTCTTCTGTCTTCTGAGTTTTATTTTCTGTTACTTAGATGTAGGATGTTAAATTCTTCTGTCTTCTGAGTTTTATTTTCAGTTACTTAGATATAGGATGTTAAATTCTTCTGTCTTCTAAGATTTATTTTCTGTTACTTAGATGTAGGATGTTAAATTCTTCTGTCTTCTGAGTTTTATTTTCTGTTACTTTATAGATGTAGGATGTTAAATTCTTTTGTCTTTTGAGTTTTATTTTCTGTTACTTTATAGATGTAGGATGTTAAATTCTTCTGTCCTCTGAGTTTTATTTTCTGTTACTTAGATTTTATTTTCTGTTACTTTATAGATGTAGGATGTTAAATTCTTCTGTCCTCTGAGTTTTATTTTCTGTTACTTAGATGTAGGATATGTTAAATTCTTCTGTCGTCTGAGTTTTGTTTTCTGTTACTTAGATGTAGGATGTTAAATTCTTTTGTCCTCTGAGTTTTATTTTCAGTTTATACTTAGATGTAGGATGTTAAATTCTTCTGTCCTCTGAGTTTTATTTTCAGTTACTTAGATGTAGGATGTTAAAATCTTTTGTCCTCTGAGTTTTATTTTCAGTTACTTAGATGTAGGATGTTAAATTCTTCTGTCTTCTGAGATATATTTTCTGTTACTTAGATGTAGGATGTTAAATTCATCTGTCTTCTGAGTTTTATTTTCAGTTACTTAGATATAGGATGTTAAATTCTTCTGTCTTCTGAGATTTATTTTCTGTTACTTAGATGTAGGATGTTAAATTCTTCTGTCCTCTGAGTTTTATTTTCAGTTACTTAGATATATGATGTTAAATTCTTCTGTCTTCTGAGATTTATTTTCTGTTACTTAGATGTAGGATGTTAAATTCTTCTGTCTTCTGAGTTTTATTTTCAGTTACTTAGATATAGGATGTTAAATTCTTCTGTCTTCTGAGATTTATTTTCAGTTTATACTTAGATGTAGGATGCTAAATTCTTCTGTCTTCTGAGATTTATTTTCTGTTACTTAGATGTAGGATGTTAAATTCTTCTGTCTTCTGAGTTTTATTTTCAGTTACTTAGATATAGGATGTTAAAGTCTTCTGTCTTCTGAGATTTATTTTCAGTTTATACTTAGATGTAGGATGCTAAATTCTTCTGTCCTCTGAGTTTTATTTTCAGTTTATACTTAGATGTAGGATGTTAAATTCTTTTGTCCTCTGAGTTTTATTTTCAGTTTATACTTAGATGTAGGATGTTAAATTCTTCTGTCTTCTGAGTTTTATTTTCTGTTACTTAATTTAGATGTAGGATGTTAAATTCTTCTGTCCTTTGAGTTTTATTTTCAGTTTATACTTAGATGTAGGATGTTAAATTCTTTTGTCTTCTGAGATATATTTTCAGTTTATGCTTAGATGTAGGATGTTAAATTCTTCTGTCTTCTGAGATTTATTTTCTGTTACTTAGATGTAGGATGTTAAATTCTTCTGTCCTCTGAGTTTTATTTTCAGTTACTTAGATGTAGGATGTTAAATTCTTTTGTCCTCTGAGTTTTATTTTCAGTTACTTAGATGTAGGATGTTAAATTCTTCTGTCTTCTGAGATATATTTTCTGTGTTACTTAGATATAGGATGTTAAATTCTTCTGTCTTCTGAGTTTTATTTTCAGTTACTTAGATATAGGATGCTAAATTCTTCTGTCTTCTGAGATTTATTTTCTGTTACTTAAATGTAGGATGTTAAATTCTTCTGTCCTCTGAGTTTTATTTTCAGTTACTTAGATATATGATGTTAAATTCTTCTGTCTTCTGAGATTTATTTTCTGTTACTTAGATGTAGGATGTTAAATTCTTCTGTCTTCTGAGTTTTATTTTCAGTTACTTAATTTAGATGTAGGATGTTAAATTCTTCTGTCCTTTGAGTTTTATTTTCAGTTTATACTTAGATGTAGGATGTTAAATTCTTCTGTCTTCTGAGATATATTTTCAGTTTATACTTAGATGTAGGATGTTAAATTCTTCTGAGATTTATTTTCAGTTACTTAGATGTAGGATGTTAAATTCTTCTGTCTTCTGAGTTTTATTAGGTCACCTGAATCATTCAGGTGACCTATTGCTATCTGTTTTTGTCCGTCGTCGTGCGTTAACATTTGAACATTTTCAGCTTCTCTGAAACCCCTGAACCAATTTCAACCAATTTTGGCATATAGCATCTGTGGGTGGAGGGGAACAAAAATTGTGAAATTCGTGGTCCCTACCCCCCTGGGGCCTGAGGGGTGGGGCAAAAACCATCAAAATGAGTGTAATTTTAAAAAATCTTCTTCTTTATTCCTGGACATCAAGAAGCCAAACTGTGGGCATAATTATAATGAGCGTTGAGCCCTCTACCAAAATTGTGAAATTCATGGCCCCTGGGGCAGGGGTTCTTGTGTTAGGGTGGGGCTCTATTGGTCATATAGTGAAAATGTAGAAATTCTTTGAAAATCTTCTTATATTGGTTTTATCTAAGGAGTAAATAACCCTTTTCTTTATGATGTCTCAGACCTAGGTTTTTTAAAAAGGATTATTGATTGAACATAAAAATGACACATGTACTTCATGACCACATAGCTATCCAATGTTTCTTCCATCCAAAAGTAAAATTCTTATATTTAAACACAAACCTAATTCAAACATTGGAAGGTTGTTACATGATACTCAGGTGACCTATAAGGCCCCTGGGCCTCTTGTTTTCAGTTACATAGATATAGGATGTTTAAATTCTTCTGTCTTTTGAGTTTTATTTTCTGTTACTTAGATGTAGGATGTTAAATTCTTCTGTCCTCCGAGTTTTATTTTCTGGGTTTGGATGTAAAAGTTTGATTTTCTTATGCTAGATATTCCTCTGCTTGTATTTCCTTTCTGACTATAGATGTAGGATATCTAATAACTCTGTATGAATTTTACTCTAAAGCATGCTGACTTGACTTGTCTAAAATTTCAAACTCTTAGATAGACTGTGTTTTGAAATACATATCATAGATAGGTCTGATAATGCACCGATAACTGATATTGTATCAAATCTGCTTTTGGTTATTTTCACATGTTCCAAATTAAATCAGTTTTCATTCCATCTTGAATTCACAGTTTTCATCTCCATAAATAGTTTTGTAATTTTTTATTGTTATTATATAATTTTCACTGCAATTCCAATTCCTCTGTTTTGCATTGTATATTTTTTGGTTGAAATAGCAAAATTCAAACTGCGTTGAAAATGAGGCTAATTATACTTTAGGTCTTTTTCTTTTGGGTGAATGGTTTTTACCCTATTTAATTTTTCTCACATTTAACACTGACCATTGACTTGTTGTGTGTGCTTGACGATTATCACAATGATTTTGAAGAATGCATGAAATAATAAAGAGTAGTGATGGATCCATAAATTTTTCAAAGGGGAGGGTTGTGACCCGAGTTTGTACCTTTTCCACTCAAAAATTGTTGGGTATGTGTGTGTTGAATACCCCAAAATGCCAAAAAAATTTCCTTTTTTAAAAACCTTAATTAAAACCTGGAGTGGGGGGAGGGTTGTATTGCAACCCCTGTCACACTCCAACCCCCTCTAGATCTGCCACTGAAGGTAATGTATTTAGTATACATTGATTTTCTTTTCTCTTTAGTAATTTTACACAAGAAGATAAAGTTTTGAATTTCTTTTAATTGATTTTTTTAATGTACACATTTCTGGACGTTGATAAGAGAGGTGACAGCAGCAGTTTAAGAGTTCCCCGGATTGATTTTGTTTTCAATGTCAACAGATGCAGGAGGTGTCGCTGAAAACCCTTTGTTTCCTTTCTTTGGGATCCAGCTGGCAGAAACATAGAATTGTTCAGGTAATCACTTCGTCTTGTCAGTGAACACAATACTACCCAGTTATTCACAGCAAAACACAAAGTTGCCTATTTAAAGGTCAGTAAGTACACAAAGGAATCTGGAGAAAACATATATATATCATAGGGTTTGTTCATCGGGGTTCGACAACTAATGCTAGTCCAGTAGCCCGAGGCTAGTAAATTTTGCCACGGACTATCATAATATCAGTTAAAAGTAGTCCGGTGGACTACTGAAAAAATAAAAACCTAATAGAATGTACTAATGTCTAATTTCTTGAATTATACAAAAATGTCAATTTTGCCCTTAGAAAATATAGCTCGTAACACTGAAATTCAAGCATACAATGAGTTTATTAGAAGGTCATTTTGCAACAGAAATGCAGGATTTTGCTTTAGACTTTGAAAATTTTACGAGTATACTGAGTATAACTGTAATTAACAAAGTCACACAATAAATAAGTAACAAGATGTGGCATCAATCAGGTTCATTAATTATCTTGACATTGAATTTGACCAGTGAATATTTTTAATACATTAGCTTCTTTAAATTGTTGGCTTTCATTGTATAGCTTAGTAATGCATGTAATGTATAATAAATCCATTTGTGAAGCCGTGCACTTCTGTGGTTTGATTGGTAGGAAGACTTCACTGCGGGCCAATCAGTAAGGAAGGCCATTCGGGGAGAACCCAAAAACCAGCAGGTGCTCTGTAATGCCGCCTGTCTCATAGCAAACCTGGCCACCAGCAGCGAGGACCAGGTAACCCATCATTTCCCTCAGTCATTCAATGAAGACCTATTTTGCAAGAGATCTTTAACAATTCGCATCAAAACTATTTTTGTGTGTCTATACAAAACTAAAGGACACCGATACACTGCTGTCCAATCCTATTGTGAATTTTCATAGTAAAATACTGTTTTTAAAAAAAAAAAATACACAGGTAAGTTGTCACGTAACGTCTTAAAATGTTAGTGGTGTTTTGGCAAGGTTTGTTCAGCTCTCTTTGCTTTTCTTACCCATGCAAGTCAAAATATCACTTATATTTCAAGGCAGTTATGTTGTGTATATGAGTGGCTGGGAATTTTGACAGAAATGAATGTAGAATATAAATATAAAAAACAAATTTCCGCTTTGAAAATACATGAGGGTATGAACTGTAACGCTTCACACTGAGGTACATCTCGTGAAGTGCTAACAAGCTTCATGAAGTATGCTGGCGTAAAGCATCACATTTCATGCCGTCATATACATGTATTTTCAAAATGAGATTTATTTGTTAATTATTTCAGGGAGGTTTACAAGAATTGTTGGATGGACTGGGAGATCTGTTGAAGCGAGACTTAACAAATCCCGATCTTCAGTGTCATGTTGCCAGGGGACTAGCCAATTTTGCCAGGTTTCAGCAAAATGCAACAAAGATCGTAAGGCACATTTTCTTCCCACAGTCGATCAGTCAAAAAACTGACAAAATTCGGTAACATTTTACATCTAAGTACACCCATGTATACTATTTCAGAAAAATATGTTGCCTTTGGTAATATTCAAATGCCTGAAATCAACCAACAGCCACATCAAGATGCACGCCATGAGGGCAGTCTTCAATGTTATGTCCATCAACCCATCTGACACCTGTAGTGAGCTTCTCAGGTGAGATTGAGGAGTTTGGGGTCTGGTTTTGTTTGGTTTCATTGTATATGTATTTTCCTGGTACACCAAATCAATCACTATTTTCTTAAAAACTCAATAAATTTGATAATGATATTATAATGCTGTGTAATCAGGTTTTACCACATAATGCAAGACCCCATGCAGTGTCTTACACTGCATTATCCTAGGGAAAAGTTCAAAGACTGAAAAATCAAAAACAACCAATCAGATTTGTCCAAGGTGTTTCATAATATATTGGTAAAACCAAGCGAGAACAACTGTGCCAGAGTGATGAAATAAAGTTGGTAATGAGAGAAACATATTACATATTTTTTGTTCTTTTAAATTCTAAATTTCAAGTCCGTTAGTGTAGTGAGTAACTGTTGATCTACTGTTAAAGTGGTTATTTACGCTGGGGGGGGGGGGGGGGGGGGGGGAAGGAGGTTTGCTACACCAAAGAAATTTGATATGGATGAAAAGTTGATATGTACAATAATATTTTGAAATGAGAAACTTTCAAATTTACTTTATTTAGTCAAAAAATGCTGTTTTACTAAAGAGCAATCTAAAAGAAATTTAAATCCCCTGCTGGACTCGAACGCGTGATATACAGTTCGGTAACCTGCATACTAACCTACGGAGCTACCCAGCTAGGTGATGATGTTTAAATGAACAGGCAAATATTGCTGATATTCATATTTTCATCCATGTTTTAAAAGGAAGTCAGCCATTATGACGATGTAGAGTACCTCCTTAAGTATGCTTTTTTCTATGTCCAACATTACGCGTGGGGGAAAATACGTGGCAACTAAAATATCAAATATATATATGTGTGGGGGAAATTTACACGCATATTACATGACCGTGTAATTGGTGGAAATTTCCCCCACACATAAATAACCACTTCTACAGTATTAGTAGATTGTGAGTTCGAAGGTGTTTTAATTTTTCTTTCCCAATTACTTTCCATTAGAACTGCATTTTTCACTGAATAAAGTAAAATCTAGAGTTTTCAATTGTGTTCTTGTACGTATTCTCCACTTTTCATTCACATGTTTTGTCTGGTGTGATACACTTCCTTAAATTCACGATTTTCCCCAAAATTTTGTTTTTCACTTTTAATGATCAAAATCTATGGTATAATGCGTTTAAAAGATTTCACATAAAAATTAAGGTTATACATCATCACAGAAGCTTATTTTAGAGAGTTTATTATTTGTTTTGTATTAAACAACGATTGCGGTATGTTTTGATTACGAAATTTTCAAAAGATCTAAGTTTATTATATCTTTCACATTTCAAGCATTTTGGGGGTAAAATGTGTCATCTAAAAGTTAAAATTTGTGACCATGCAAAAGTAAGATGCTTTATATTACAAAATTAACATTTCACTGGTTTGTTTGTATACATGAAAGAACTCGAGTCTTTGTTTACATAACACAGATTTAGGGCTAAAATATTGCTTTCATTCTTGCATTCCGAAGGTCAAAAGTTTGGCTGTCAACATTTATTCAGTTATATTCTTAATATTTAGCATCAAAAATGAAAAACTTTTTTTTTCAAAAATTGTGAACCAGTCCCTTTAACATAGTGAGTTTAGAAAGCACAAAACTTATTCAAAGTTATCAACATATCAGAATTATCTCACTTCTGACCTGTTTCTGTATCTGTTGGGGAATATGCTTGTGCCAGTAGGAGTCATTTGATGAGAAAATCTTTGCTTACAGAGATGGAGCAGGCGAACTGTTGGAGGGATTGTCCCGGCTGAAGGGACTGACCAGTGCTATACAGGACGCCTTACTAGCTCAGGCCCCAGACCTTGTCAGACCACAGTGACTAAAATGCCCTATGTCTTGCTTCATCTTATTGACTGTAATGGCTGTTAATGGAGCCATCTACTTTTGCTCACGTGGTGCATGATCTGCAGAATCTTGCATTTTGTTGTTAAAACCTTGTTTGTTGATGTATAGTTTATATAGATAATAAAATAAATTGAACTGCTTAAGCGGTTTATTACATACACTTATAGTGTTTGATGTATGACCAGTTCGATGACCTCGCTCTTCTTGTTGGACGTATTAGCCTCTCAGTAGGAGCACGTATGCATGTGGATGCCCTTTCCCATTTTCAGGGGAGGTGGTCTGATTGAGACACGAGTAACAGTATATCAGATTACAGTGTTAACTGTGCCTCGGAGCTAGTCTGGGACACGTCATCACATTCTGACAACTGGACCTCTTGCGGCAGGTCATCATCAATGTAACTTGCAATCTCTGAGTCGTGGAACATGGAGAACTCAGGGGCACACGACTTAAGTCTCTCCATCAGGACTTCTATTAATTTATTACGACGAAACAGTTTCATCTCGAGCTTCATTACTTTGGTTTCAGATGCAATATGTTCTGGTCTCTTTAGCAGTTTGTCGCGCAACTTGGTATGGGTAATCTCATTTTGTTTCATCAGCATGTGTAACCTTCGCTTCTCTTCTCGGAGCTTGTCTTGCTGTCGTTCACAAATGACCTCGCCGCTGTCCATTGTCTGTAGCTGTGAATTGAGACTGTTGGCCGTGTCTTTCAGAATTTTTATTTCTTGCTGAAGGTCAACTCTCTCTTTCTTGTGTTTTTCTACGATTTCCGTCAGATCTTTCACTTTTTCGTTAAGAACGTTCACCATTTCTGTTGCAGACGTGTGTTTTTCAGTTAGGTTTTTGTAATTATTCGTGGCTACGATTAACTGCTTTTCCCACTCCCGGTTGTTTCTGTCAAGTCTCTTATTTTCCCGTTTTAATTCGCGATTCTCGTCCTTTAGTTCTTCGTTGAGATCTGTAAGCTGGCGTTCTTTGTCACTGGACATCAACAGATGATTCAGCTTGCTTTCGAAATTCGCTATCGTCGACTTGACTAACATCATTTCTGATCGCATTCTCTCGCCGCCAGCTCTCGACTCCATGCCATACTCGTTTTCCTCATCTTGTCCATGCAGACAAGATAATCGTTTAACCGAGGGCCCTCTCCTACGTGACATTTTGATTGGAACGTCTTGCATCGTCTTGGTGATACCATTATGACGTCGTATTCACCGCCACTCTGCGCGTGCTCCTCATCCCTATTTTTGGGGGATATTTTGCACTACGCCTATCATTATCACTTTACTTTGACAATATTTTTAATAAACCAAGGGATGCTGGATTCGACCAATGTGTCTCTGATTTGACCCCCCCCCCCCCTTCCCGGCGACAGTGTAAAACCTAGGAATATGATAGGATGCTTAAATTATAGTTAGCGACTGTTGATTCGGAATCGCATAGCACTTGGCATTAGAGGTAAAAGTCGAATAAAATCTTTAAAACAAAGGTAATCATTTGAGTACGGACTGGGACGTCGAGTATAGGCTATAGGTGAAAATTTGTGGCACTTCACTTGCAGCTATTTAAGTGAAATAATCTTGAATAAAACCAACAAGTATTTAATATTGGGTTTTTTTTTCCTGTAACAAACCCCCGTGGTTCATTGTAATTCTCAATACAAACATTGTAATTCTCAATCCAAACATTGTAATTGACAATACAAATATTGTAATTCTCAATACAAACATTGTAATTCTCAATCCAAACATTGTAATTAACAATACAAACATTGTAATTATCAATACAAACATTGTAATTACTGCGTTATTGTGATAGAACTATGATAATCTCGTTCTGTACAATGTCGGAATCCCAAACGAAGCTCTGATACTTTAAAATCGGTCTACCGTTTTGCAGAAAGTATATGATGCCGTTCGCCTCCATTACTTGTCCACCTAAATTGTCAAATTGAGCTCTTAATCTAAGGTTATGACCAGGCTCCGCGGTCAGAAAACTAAGGTTATGACCAGGCTCCGGGGTCAGAAAACTAAGGTTATGACCAGGCTCCGGGGTCAGAAAACTAAGGTTATGACCAGGCTCCGAGGTCAGAAAACTAAGGTTATGACCAGGCTCCAGGATCAGAAAACTTAGACAAGCTCACTTTAATTTGATCCCAGTCTCACTGTTTTCAGTATATGCTCCTTTTATGAAAGTGATACTTGGATCAAACGCCCCAAAGCCAGATACTTTTCATTTCTTTTTTGAGCTAGTGTTCACGATTGTTTGATACGTGCTTGCTGAACGGAATGCACGTGAAAATACATAAATTTAAGCCATCTTTTCTCTCAGGTGCTTAAGCGTATTTCTATGTAAAGAATACGATTCGGAGAACTCCTTGGTGAAGAGAACTGTAAAGGACTAAAAACATCGCCACATTCACTCCTGTACAGCTGCTTAAGTATTGGTCCACTCTCCTTTCTAGTTCATCTAGCAAGAGACTTGTGGGTTATAACGCTCACCTGAGTCACCTTGCCCATCATACACAGTCATAATGCGGTTAATATAGTTAAACTGAAATCCGTATATTGTAGTCCCGTCCTAGACCCGAGGATCAGAGGCCCGTATATTATAATTCCATCCTAGACCCGAGGATCAGAGGCTCGTATATTGTGGTCCCATTCTAGACCCGAGGATCATAGTATGAATAAACCTGAATCCAGTACACCTCATAAGGATGCTTGTACAGTGTATATTTAAAATTTAACAAATTATACCCCTATGCTTTTTGAGAAGATATATTTTTATTTTGTATATTCCTTTGTAAAGCGTGAATAATGTACTCTGCACGAGAATGCTTGAATAGTGATTTGACAAATCCTGCCTTCGTGATTATAAGAGAAATTTTTTGCTAGAATACATCAATAATAGAACTTCCCACGTAAACACGACAAAATCTCATTTCATTTGATGCCTTCAAAATCTCGGGTATCGTATGGCGATTGACCTGTACACAACTTTCCAAAATGCTGTGTTTAAATGGGATTTTCTATTATTTGATCAAATCGGTCATTAATGACAATTACAATGATTTATTTGCACACGCACAATAACAATTCCTGGCAAAAGGCACATATTATAGATTATACCATGGAAACAAAAATATTCAACATACAATCAGTGATTTGAATGCATGAATATGGCACCAGACAAAACCATATTATGTTAAATTACACTGCATATACGGTGTACATGGGATAAATTAGTACACGAATTGCATTTATAAAAAGACGTTTTGAGGGACTTTTCTTGTGGTAATATTTTTTGATAGAATTTTCGGGTAATTTTTTTTTTTTTTTTGATAATGCAAAAATAAAGGTGAATTCATGGGGAAATTCTGTGGTAAATATGTGTTTTTAGCTATATTAAAACATTTACAAATAATTTTATAAAGTTTTATTTTTAATTTTTTGGGGGTATCCCATGTTTTTAATCACTAATTTATTTATTGATCGATTTCAGGAAACATGATGATTATTGTGCATATATTCAAAATACAACCGGTTCATGCATATCCATGACTCAGGGCACAGACACTCGATGCATTGAATATCAAAATCTAAAAAAAAAAAATTATCTTCCTGTAAACAAACTATTTGTTTACAGGAAGATATTTTTTTTTATCATAGATATTTAAAACGCCGGGTGCTTGTGACTCAGGGATATGTTTCTTTATAACCTTCGACAAGTTCCAGGCGCACTCTTTCATCGTGTACATATCTACTGAAGCGATACTGCTGTGCCATTTACCGACTACGTCTAGGCAGGAATCGCTTGTGATTAAATTACCCCATTCCTTTTTTCGTCATGTTAAAATGATACGATCCAGGAATTGTGGTTACGGGGGGGGGGGGGGGGGGGGGGGGGCACTTTATGAGGTAGTGGGCGAAGCCCTGGTGGGGGGGTCCAGGGGGCGAAGCCCCTGGAAGCTCCTGGATCCTACAGATTTTATGGGGCTTGAAATATTTCTCCTATTTAGTCATTTGTACTATTTTCTATCATTTTAATAAAGTGAAATTAATAAAATGAAACAAATTTTTAGGGTTTTTTGAAAAAAATTAAGTTCTCCCAATAAAGTAATTCAAGAAATCAAAAGATTTTGTCATTTATTTCTCCGGGAATGGAAGAAATTATTGCTTCTTTTATCGTTTAGTACATTTTCCGAAACAGGATACCACGATTTACCTTAAATTTGAAAATTTTAAGGGGGGGGGGGGGGGCGCCGGCTGCGCCCCCCTCTAAATCTGCCACTGAAGATGGTTCCAGCACAACCCAGGGGACCTCTACCGTGTACATGTGTGGATATACCTATTTACTTCCTTCCACTGCATGATATAATGTGTCGATCATTGTTTCTATATAAACAAGGGAAAATAAAGCTATGTACAGATGTATGATCACAGCCTTTGAGCTCCCGTAAATCTCAAAAGTGATTTGATGTTAGAGCGTTAGCTTTGAGACTGGCAGGTTGTGAGTTCGAGCCAATCTCGTCCAATGACCGCGTCAACCATAAGACGCAGATTTATAGGTAGCGAATGCGCTCTCGCCAAACAATGTGGAGTGAAAGTCAAGGGACCTATGTCATAGGAGGCGATGTTCAAGAACCCTCTATATTGTTATGCACTATGGTCTTGAGTATGGTACACTAGTTAAATGAATATAAACTCAAAGAAATGAAGATATCGTTAATTATTTGAAGATATCATCAATTCATTTGATGCTCGCAACAATTCAATTAAAGACCTCTTCAAATAATTAATGATAATTATAGCGCACATTAATTGCATAACGTCCCAACTTAACATAAATTGAAATAATTGAAGACATGTCTTTCATTATTTGAAGATATCATCAATTCAACTATTGTGCGCATTAATTCATAATTGATTTGATACAATTCATTCATTGCCCGTGTGAGTTCAATTGATGTGCGCATCAATGTAGTGGAATTAAAATTTGTATTCATATTTCTTTTAGTTTTTCTTTCAGGAAACCTACAGGGTGCAGTTCTAAACAAAGACAGAATTGGTACTGAAAGAAGAATGATACAAGGTATGGTATGTGAAGTTAGTCCAAGTCTGCCTTTGACGTTTTGTAGACGAAAAATTGCGTATTCTTCTAGATATAAAAACTGTGTTGAAAACTGAGATTCTTGGGCAAAATGCTCTTTCAAAAGATTATTTGATTGATTGTATGTTGTTTAATCTCCCTCTCAAGAATCTTTCACTCCAGCGGAGACGTCGCCATGATGTTGCCAGTGAAGGGCTGCAAAATTTAGGCATATGCTTGGCGCTTGTAAACGGCCTTTGAGCAGGGAGGGATCTTTATCGTGCCACACCTGCTTTGACAGGGGACCTTGGTTGTTGCGGTCTCATCCGAAGGACCGCCCCATTTATTCACCTTTTACGACAAGCAAGGGGTACTGACGACCTATTTTAACCCCGATTCATAAGCAAAAGCACGACTCTCGGGTTTCGTAGGCAAAATGTGCCCTTATCATGTAGTCTATTACGGTAGAGGTAACTGAACGAATTTGAACAGGTGAAATACTGTAAAAAATTGCTGATACATACATTTGATTATTCGTGTCCCTGATAAATTATCAATATTCAGAAAGGTAATTGTCAAATGTAGAATGTTAGATAAGACTAGAGATAGTTTTGTTCTTAGTTCACATACATTGGTGGTAACCTTCTACATCGTATCGTGTTAAATTGACATTCAGTGTATACATACATGCAAGCTCAAATAAAAAGTCAAGAAAATAGCCACATAAATCTTTCAGATAAGTTTAATCGAATTGAGTGGATATTTTTAAAATCATTTCGCTATATATAGGTTAAAAAAAAAAAAAAAAAAAATGTCACCGGTTGAAAAATAGAACTACATGACCCACAATCATTTTAGATAGCATGTAGGCATTCAAAAGCGAGAAGAATGGCCAAAAAAAGTTGCAACATGTCACAGTATGAGCCTGAAGGTCAGACTAGCATCCTTACAAGCATCCTCACAAGCCAAGTGTCCGAATCGCTCACTTCTGACGAGAGTAACTATGTGAACATCTGGCTTGCAAGTATAAAGATGCCGTACAATCTCTGAGAAGAGAGGACGTTCATCAGACTGCTTCGAACGGCGGCTTGATCAAGATCGCGAGTGTTGAATTCAGTTAGACTACATGGATCACAATAGTAAACTGCTTTTTAAGAGGCCGTCTTAATCTTTGTTACAAGAACCTGAAGTATGGATAACGTCACAGGCACTATATAGCGTATATATAAAGATCTGATGTGTCTCTTCTTAGAACCAATGAAAAAAGATAGCTAACCAATAATTTATCCAAAATTTGTGTTTTCCCCTCGGGTCGCCTTCATAAGTCGTTCAGAATAGCCAGTTTCGATACTTTCTGTAAGCACTTGTGAGCTATTAAACTAGTTATGCAGAATTAACGACTTATGAAAGTGATTGGCGGGAAAATTACATATGTTGGATAAATCATTGGTTCTGTATGTATTATTTCATTGGATGGAGGGGTACAGAGCGCCAAATATTAACATAAACTCAAATAATTAAAGATATCCTTACTTGTTTTGAAGATATCATCAATGCATTTGATGCGCGCAACAATTCAATTAAAGGTATCTTCATATAATTAATGATATCCCCAATTCTGAATTATTGCAGGAATTAATGATGAATTGTTGATGGTATTAATTATTCTGCTGAATTGACGGATATAATTGAATTGTTAATCTCTTCAAATGTTGATATGATATCAAAAATTGAATTAATGCGCGCTATTCAGTTGAAGAGATCAATTAATGCGCGCAATAATGGGTTTTTTGTTTTTTTTTGCTCTCCTCAAATGAATTAATTATATCATTGATTTAATTCAATTGATAAGCGCAATAATTCTTTTAGAGAGAGCAACTCTGGGGGTTATCGACACTTAAGAGGGGTGTTCTTTGTCTCTGAGTATCAAGCTTACAAACCATTGGTACCACCCTTGTAAACAAAGTTTTTAAGTGTTGTGGGACCTGTCATATGTTTCCTGGGCATTTGAACAAGCTATAAAGGTTGTCTAAGACATAAGCAGTAAACGAGGAGTGTGTGTGGGTGAGTGAGCGTTAAATAAAAAAAAAAGGACAAGGGTCTGGGTCATTTTGGTCTTATAGTCACCGTGTGGGTTTTTTAATCATGCTCCCAAACTGCATGACGTGATAGAGATGGTGTCCCTGGTCTTTAGAGAAACTTCAGTCATTTTTCAACTTACTGCGAGGCTGGTGGGACAACCTGCCATTTAATTAAAAATCAGATCCGCTCGCTTCTCGATAGTGAACTACGTGAGCGGATTAAAGGAACTATACTTTTATTACACCGAGCCTCTATCCGGACTACGGAAACTCCTGGTTTCAAGTGACAATGATTATACAGTGTAGAATTCAACGTGTAGGCAATAGTACAGTACATAGTAAAATACCCCTGGTTGTTGTCGGTAAAATCTCTCTCCCATCCTTCTCCTTTTGCCCCTCTCCAACCAATTTTTCATGATCCCACCTCTGGTATATCCAGGGGTCCGTGTTTGCCCAACTCGGTTTTGTATTGCTTATAGGAGTTATGAGATTGATCACTGTACGTTATCTTCGCCTTTCATCGAGTCATTTCATCAGCTCCATGTTCATTATACATCACTAGATTGTGGGCACTGATTTTGAGCCGTGTTCAATTTGCTAATGTCCTAGTCACAAGTTTAGGGTTGAAATATTAGTTTAGGGTAAAACTTTACAATGGAGAAACATTAGAAACTCACAATCTACACTAAAATTGATTAGGACTAAACAATATGACAAGGTCATTTGGCCAAGGTCAAGAACAAAAGATTTGTGATGGAGAAACAAAGGTTTAGAACTGATGATCATTTGACCAAGTCCAAGGTCACTATCCAAGTCCAAGGTCACAATTCTAGTTTTTATCTGACATGGTTCTAATGGAGAAACATCTTATAAATCTATATAGTTGTCAAAGGTCTCTGATGATCATTTAATGTATATTGACCTTGAACCAACCTTATTCGGCAAAGAACAAACATTTCTGCACCCACAACATTGTAAATGAAAAATACAGGAGTAGTGATCATCCCCTTCAATCACAACAATCAAACGTCCAGTTCTCAGTTTGTATGACCAAACAACATCCAGTTCTCAGTTTGTATGACCAAACGACATCCAGTTCTCAGTTTGTATCATGACCATACAACATCTAGTTCTCAATTTGTATCATGACCATACAACATCTAGTTCTCAGTTTGTTTGACCAAACATTCAGTTCTCAGTTTGTTTGACCAAACAACATCCAGTTCTCAGTTTGCATGACCAAACAACACCCAGTTCCCAGTTTGTTTGACCAAACAACATCCAGTTTTGTTTGTATGACCAAACAACATCCAGTTCTCAGTTTGTTTGACCAAACAACATCCAATTCTCAGTTTGTATGACCAATTTTACCACACCCAGTTCCCAGTTTGTATGACCAAACAACATTCAGTTCTCAGTTTGTTTGACGTACCTAACAACATCCATTTTTCAGTTTGTATGACCATACATCCAGTTCTCATTTTGTACGACTGAACTATACATCCAATTTTCAGTTTGTACAATTGAACAAGTCATCCAGTTTTCAATGTGCAATTGGACATCCAGTGAATTCTCAATTCCTACGACTGAACAACATCCAGTTTTCAGTTTGTACAATAGAACATCCAGTTTTCAATTTGTACAATCGAACAACACAGACTCCCAACGTTTTAAATATACTGTGGAATCATTTTAATTTGTTGGGGCCCAATATTTGTGGGTAACCAAAATTTTGCTGGTTTGTGGGGACGTAATTTCATAGGTAAGCGATACGATGTCACTAGGAGAGATCACTCTACATGGTTTTAAAAAATGTTCGAGGACACTTAAATTCCTGGGTAAGAGTGACCCACGAAAATCAATCCCCCATGAGCAATGACGATTCCATAGTATATAATGAAAAGATGAATAGCTAGTTTACAGGAAAACAATTTTCATCACATATCTAAAATGCCAAGAGCCTGTGCATTAAGTTTTCATTGTGCGATTCTCAGATGTAAAGGGCAGAAACGACATGACCCTTCATCAAACCAACTTCTTTATCCATGGCCATGGATATTTAGTGCCAAGATATATAGAAATTGGTGTTGCAGTCTAACAATGGCCAACTTCCTCTTGAAACCACATATCAGTCTTTATCCATTTTGTCACAGTAATGGTTTTGTATAGCTCAGTGGATTCCCAGTCCCAATGAGGCATAGTAATGCTGATCTGCAGATACCAGTTAAGTCCTACTGTCCATTTAATTCTCGGCAAGTTATCAGTAACCCGATAAATTACAAATTTTTACTAAATCTTGGTTCACAGTTCAAATTATATTGAATATATCAACAAAGTTTCAGTAAATCCATTGCAATCTTCTTTGGACTTAATGTAATGTCTATTTAAATGTACCGCAAGAGCCAAGGTGCTTTTCAGGATTAGGGGCCCCTATATCCATCCAATCCTTAACAACAGATACACTATGGACAAATTTCAATTAGAAAAGTTCACACAAGCCTTCAGCTCAGGAGAATTAAAAAACTTGCTCAACATTACACCAGTTGTTGTGATTATAAATGTATATTTTAACAAGACTCCACTAGTGTGCATCACGCTCAAAATCACGTGGCCTCTCACCTCTGGTCAGAGCGGGTTTGAATCCCGCTTGCGCCAGCAAGTGAGAAAGTTTCCCAGTTTACTTTTGAAGGTCGGTGGTCTCTTCCCAGGTACATTGTATCTGGGTTCTCTCTTCCACCAATAAAAACTGGGCACCACGAGATAACTGAAAAATTGTTGAGTGTGACGGAAAACATCAATCAGTCCACCTCGGTGATAGTACACCATTACTTTAAGCTTTTCCACGTGCCATACAAAAATATGTCTATAGATGCTTTGTTGTTTCCTCGCAACATAATCCATGTACATCACATAGGCATCTGAATAAAAAAATAATAATAAAGAATTTACAGAATTTTTATCTTATAATACCCTACGCATAGAATAAAACAGGTTTTTTTTTCTTCTCTACTTTAGATTTTATAAGATGTCCAGGGATAAATATTCAGTAAATGCTTTTAAATTATTTTATTTCATTCAAATGCCTATGATACAACATAAACCACCAAAGAAAAAAAAAAGAAGAATAAAATTGTCATTATGCTCAGAGTTTAATGTTCTTGTACAGCATATACTATATAACCATTAAATGTTCAGCAAATAATTTAAACAGATCATCATCAACATTTGGACAAAGATCAAAATTTCTAAAGGTGTGAACAAAATGTTTATCAAAGCACAGAATTTTAACAACAAAAAATGAAAAACAAAACACTACGCAAAAGGTTAGGAGTCTTTTGTCCACTTTACTTGTTATCCACTGCATACATATGCTTGATAAGATCCACTACTCTGAAGCTGTATCCGAATTCATTGTCATACCAGGATACAAGCTTCACAAAGTTGTTGTTCAGAGCAATTCCAGCCTTCGCATCAAAAATGCTGCTCCTCTTGTCTCCTCTGAAGTCCTGGGACACAACGTCTTCATCCGTGTATCCCAAAATGCCCTTAAGCTCATTTTCAGAAGCCGACTTGATGGCCGCTTTAATATCATCATAGGATGCTCCTTTGTCGAGTCTGCAGGTCAAATCCACCACAGATACGTCAGGAACTGGTACACGGAAGGCCATTCCAGTTAACTTTCCGTTCAAATCCGGTATGACCTTTCCGACGGCCTTCGCTGCTCCAGTGGAGGATGGGATGATATTCTGGGCAGCACCACGACCACCTCGCCAGTCTTTGTTGCTGGGTCCATCTACTACCTTCTGAGTGGCGGTGTATGCATGAACCGTTGTCATTAAACCCTCCACAATTCCGTACTTCTCATGGATAACTTTAGCAAGAGGTGCAAGACAGTTAGTGGTGCACGAAGCATTGCTGACGACATTGAGGTCTTTGGTATATTTCTCTGCGTTTACGCCACAAACAAACATGGGAGCATCTGCTGACGGTGCTGAAATTATGACCTTCTTGGCGCCTCCTTTCATATGAGCCCCTGCTTTGTCCAAGGTTGTGAAGCACCCAGTAGAATCGACAATATATTCAGCACCATCTTTGGACCAAGGAATGCTAGCGGGATCTCTCTCGGTGTATACGGACATAGCCTTTCCGCTGATCACTAGTTTTCCACCTTCAACTTTTATTTCGCCTTCATACTTGCCATGTGTTGAATCGTACCGGAACATGTACACCATGTAATTCAAGTCAATGAAGGGATCATTGATTGCAACCACATCAATTCCCTGGTCCAAGGCAGCCCTCAAAACAAGGCGCCCGATACGACCAAATCCATTAATTCCGACTTTAAGTGGCATGGTACTTCGAATTAAGTTGTGGCTCAAAGACAGTTAACCGGCTCAGCAATCTCCCGTCACCTTTCCTGTACCCTTGTTCAAGGATAAATGTCAGTATCACCAAAACGCTTTAAATGTTTAGATATAATGAATCCCGAGCCTTCCGAAGTGATAACACGTAGTCCACTCGTGTCGGTGTCGAACAGGTCTATTTACCGGAGATGTAGTGATAATACATGTACAATGCTTTTTTTAAATTTGTTTTTAAAAAGTACAGTTTTGGAGCAAAGGTTATCAGTATATATAAAGTTATGTCAGTAAACATGAAAGGAATTTTTTCTAGATCGCGGAGGAATGAAGAGAGAAATAAAACATAAATATACATGTTGTCCCGGAACGGATGATATAACCCTGTCAATGTAGTTCATGCTAGAAGGTTTTGTGAATTTTTACATGAATGTTTTGAATTGCGCACCAAAAGTAGAGTGCTATAACTACATTTAATTTATGTAATATATATCTCATATTGTGTAACATGATTGTATGCCAACATGCTTGGTGAAACAATAAATATATAAGGCCAAGCTCAATGGCAAATCTAGATTTTACGGGGGGGGGGGGGGGGGGTTGTTGTTGGGGGGGGGGGGTTAATCCGTTCTCACGGGGAGGGGGGGGGGGTCCCCCGGGAAATTTTTTAAAAGTTTGATTCAAAATGGTGCATTTTATTAGACTGAAATTCTTATTCCTTCTTCCTTTCATTTATAGCCACCACATCCTTTATATAATTTATACAAAAATAATAAACTTCTCTTGTTGAAAAGAGCCGTTTCACCCTCTTCTTTTTTCTTTTTTTAACCCTCAACCCTCCACTGAAGCTCCGTAAGGAAACATAAGGGTTTTGCTGGTTATTTAAATGAAAATAAGAAAAGTTGAATAATTAAAATCGTTATTGGAATGAAGACGTCTGCAATGAATAAGTGTAGAAACTTGTTTACATTAAGACAATTTTTTAAGTAGATATTTTTTAAAAACGTCAAGAATCTGTGGTGTACAGTTATTTCAGGATTACCTTGAAGTATTCATCATATTTTCATTCGGCAATTTTATAAACCGCTATTTATTAGCTCTCAGACAATGTACACTTTGTATATTTCATTTTTACAAGAAATAAACAAACAGTTGCGCGCCGAACTCAGTCTTTTATTGAAAAGAAAATACCAAACTTTCTTATGTCTTCCATACAATAAAAATGATATTGTACTGAATTAAACGTGCATACAATAACATGTATATACATAAAACAAGTACATGTATGCAGTCAACAAGCATTGACAAAGATGCACAAATGAATGTAATGTGATAGTCATAATGCACAAAAATCTATACACACATGATTATAGGTAAATTATATAAAGAACAATGTGACCTCTCATTTCTACAAATAAATGATTAGTTAGCTTTGACAGGCATATATTGTAGAATTAATGATCCCATCAAATTCTGTTGAATTAACAGTTTAATAACTAAAAACATTTCTTAATTTATTATCACGCATCTTACTTGATGGGTAGTTTGATATGTGTTATACATGTATATCTAGATATAGCTCTTGGATTGATTTCAAGGAGGACATCCCTACCCCTCATTAGCAAGGTTCATATCTCTTCCGTAACTTCTCCAAACTCCTACCTAAGAAAGACCGGCTGATGCAGATAATTAAAGCGGATCTAGAGGGGGTGGTTGGATTTACGGGGGTCGTATCCTCCATTTGATTGAAAATTTTGAGCAGAAATGGTCATTTTTAAAAAATTTTTATTTTTTCCATTTTGTTCTCTTCAACCCCCCCCCCCCCCCCCGTTTTGGGGCTGGGGAAAATACAAGCTTGGGTCGCAATCCTCCCCCTTTGAATTTCTTTCCCCAAAATTACACTCCTCTATGATTATACTTTTTTTTGAAATTGTTTTTATCATTTTCAACAAATACATATACACCTTTTACTCACACTCTCATACAGATTAAAGAAAGCGATATAGACATGTATATTCTAGTACTTATTGTTAAAAAAAAGAAGAAGAAGAAATGCTGTTATCATTAATTGAAAAGACATTTCCATTTAGACCATTTCTTTTTGTAAAATATTTGTTCTGTAATTCCCAACTTATATAGAAACTATCTTGCTTTACACCTGGGAATTTAACGGCACCATTTAATATTTTATGAAACATTTTTACTTAATATTACAAAAGAAATTTGTTTATATATCAGAGACTCTTTATACCTTAGAAACTGATTGTTACAATTATAATACCATGTAACACAAAATTTATATGTATCTTATAAGTACTACATGGCTAACAACACTTGCATGTGCTTTAGTGCCAATAAAGAATTGATTTGAATTGAAATACTAAGACCTGCTTTGATAGACTCTTTTTGTATAAAATCTATAAACATGAGCTCTTGCCAGATTTAACACTTCGAC
Organism: Ostrea edulis; assembly: GCF_947568905.1. NCBI lineage: Eukaryota > Metazoa > Mollusca > Bivalvia > Ostreida > Ostreidae > Ostrea > Ostrea edulis. Next base: position 32,695,648 of record NC_079167.1, on the reverse strand, counting down.
CCCCCCCCCCCCTTCCCCAATTTAATATCACAGTAATATAAGAGTTATCCTCCTTTGAATGCACAGCGTTGTGAAGAAATAATAACTGCTTAATGAATACCGATATTTCTTCAATACTCAGTGTGATATTAAACATGTTCCCTTTTGTAGAAATACAGTACACTGGAAAATAAAATTGTAATTCAAAATAAATTGTTAGAGTCTAATTATTTTTTACAATATCAAGAGGATTCCGTAAACAAGACACAGGATAATCATATATTTTTGCATACTTTTTTCTTACATGTTTGTATAAAGGACTGCGCAATCAATCAAGTAAAATATGTTTTTCATCTTCAACACTGGTTTCACAATGGTAGCAAAATCTGTTTTCTCTGGGAATGACAGGATTACAATATTTACCTTTTTCTATATACATGTATAATTCTTAGTCTTGTAAGATAAGAGCGCAGGTTCCTGAGAATTGGAAGGCACAAATATGGTTGTGTTTCTAGTTTTATGTCCTCATAGTTAAATAGTGTACTATAAAATGAGAGTTTTCCACATTGAGTGTTATTGATATGTTCTAATTCTTTAAAAGTTTTATTTACCAAGACATTTTGAAGTTTAGAAACCAATAGTTTATTTGTTGCATCACAATTAATATTCAACTTTCTTTGTAATTGTTTTATGAAGCTTTGCCAACATTTTATAGACGATGCGGTACCAGCTTTCTTTCAATCAACTGTAGGTGTCACAATTAATAAAAATGTAACAAACACTTCGGTGATTTACACCCAAACATTTGACAAATACTAGTATATATGTACATGTATATAAGTCAATTTCACATACCGACAAGATACGGACCCTTTAGATGACTGCATGCACTTGTCAATGGAAACTGTTAATAGGAACCCAATGAATAATAAGGTGGAATCACTAAGAAATATATAGATATATAGAGTGATTACCCCAGGACTAGTGAAACGTGATCTAGGCTATATATATAATGATTGTACACCCCTTACTTACTGCTGACTGCCACTGATAGCTGTTAACTGTCACTATACCTACTGTCACTGATAGCTGTTAACTGTCACTATACCTACTGTCACTGATAGCTGTTAACTGTCACTATACCTACTGTCACTGATAGCTGTTAACTGTCACTATACCTACTGTCACTGATAGCTGTTAACTGTCACTATACCTACTGTCACTGATAGCTGTTAACTGTCACTATACATACTGTCACTGATAGCTGTTAACTACCACTATACCTACTGTCACTGATAGCTGTTAACTACCACTATACCTACTGTCACTGATAGCTGTTAACTGTCACTGATAGCTGTTAACTCTCACTGATAGCTGTTAACTGCCACTATACCTACTGTCACTGATAGCTGTTAACTACCACTATACCTATTGTCACTGATAGCTGTTAACTGTCACTATACCTACTGTCACTGATAGCTGTTAACTGTCACTATACCTACTGTCACTGATAGCTGTTAACTGTCACTATACCTACTGCCAATGATAGCTGTTAACTGTCACTATACCTACTGTCACTGATAGCTGTTAACTGTCACTATACCTACTGTCACTGATAGCTGTTAACTGTCACTATACCTACTGTCACTGATAGCTGTTAACTGTCACTATACATACTGTCACTGATAGCTGTTAACTGTCACTGATAGCTGTTAACTGTCACTGATAGCTGTTAACTGTCATTAATAGCTGTTAACTGTCACTATACCTACTGTCACTGATAGCTGTTAACTGTCACTATAACTACTGCCAATGATAGCTGTTAACTGTCACTATACCTACTGTCACTGATAGCTGTTAACTGTCACTATACCTACTGCCACTGATAGCTGTTAACTGTCACTATACATACTGCCACTGATAGGTGTTAACTGTCACTGATAGCTGTTAACTGTCACTATACCTACTGTCACTGATAGCTGTTAACTGTCACTATACCTACTGTCACTGATAGCTGTTAACTGTCACTATACCTACTGCCAATGATAACTGTTAACTACCACTATACCTATTGTCACTGATAGCTGTTAACTGTCATTATACCTACTGTCACTGATAGCTGTTCACTGTCACTATACCTACTGTCACTGATAGCTGTTAACTATCACTATACATACTGCCACTGATAGCTGTTAACTGTCACTATACCTACTGTCACTGATAGCTGTTAACTGTCACTATACCTACTGTCACTGATAGCTGTTAACTGTCACTGATGGCTGTTAACTGTCAGTATACATACTTCCACTGATAGCTGTTAACTACCACTATACCTACTATCACTGATAGCTGTTAACTGTCACTGATAGCTGTTAACTGTCAGTATACATACTGTCAATGATAGCTGTTAAATGTCACTGATAGCTGTTAACTGTCACTGATAGCTGTTAACTGTCACTATACCTACTGTCACTGATAGCTGTTAACTGTCACTATACATAATGTCACTGATAGCTGTTAACTACCACTATACCTACTGTCACTGATAGCTGTTAACTGTCACTATACCTACTGTTACTGATAGCTGTTAACTGTCACTATACATACTGTCACTGATAGCTGTTAACTGTCACTATACCTACTGTCACTGATAGCTGTTAACTGTCACTATACCTACTGTCACCGATAGTTGTTAAACATCAGTATCCACTGCTGACTGCCAAACTTAAGTTTCCATGGTTGAATGATGAAATGACCTAAAATAAAGGTGTAGATGTGAGGGAGTTTAGTATAAGGCAATTGCCTTTGTTATGGAGTACCTCCCCTTTACTACCAAAAAATATTTCTTAAGATATCCGATACATCAATTAGGCCAATCAAAATTGATTGATAGATTATAATGCCCACCTGCCTCTCAAAAAAGGGCCCACCCAGATTTTTTTATTTTCTCAAAAATTACGCAGAAAATTATGATTTCAAACAAACTTGCTTCCCAATGAGATGAGTGAATGATTAAAGTCACAGAATGTTGTTTTTATATCTTCTACAAAGGATTCTTTGAATGTTAACTTGATTAACACTTTGTGTGATGCCTTTTGTCATTAATTTTTTTTCCTCAGGAAATTTAAATCCTCCCATCCGCCCCATATCTTTTGTGACCCCGAATGATAATCTACTAATTAAGTTGAATTGGCCTTACATGATACATTGGTAATTAAAGCTTTCTACTGATCATATAATTCAACTGATACAAAATTTTCAGAGAGGGTTTACATACCAGTTATACAATTTTTTTTTAAAAAAAGGAGTTATCTCCCTTTGCTAAAAAAATGATTGATTGATTGAATATTGTTTTATGTCCCTCTTCAGAATATTTCACTCATATGGAGATGTCACCACTGCTGGAGAAGGGCTGCAAAATTGAGGTCTATGCTTGGCGCTTATGGCCATTGAGCAGGGAGGGATCTTTATCATGCCATACCTACTGTGACATGGGACCTCGGTTTTTGCGATCTCATCCGAAGGACCGCCCCATTTAGTCGACTCTCACGACAATCAAGGGGGTACTGAGGACCTATTCTAACCACGGGATTCTAAAAAGAAAAAAAAAAGAAAACTAAATTTTCATGAGATTTTATCAAGTGATTTAGAGTTTTCTTTATAGATTATGATACATTTTATGGATTTGTTCACAATGAGGTTTCTTGAGTTATGCTTTATCTTATATTCCAAAAACCCTGTATCAAATTCCATGTTATTCACTGGTTTTAGATGTTATTTTTATATACATGTAGAGTTTTTGTGAATAGATTACCCCCCAACTCAATGACCAATCATGCTTCAAAATACTGAAGAATTTCACATTTTATTTGAATTCCCATAATTCAAGTCAATATTCAAGCAATTATTAAAATTTAGTTGCCAAGAATCAATATTTTCCCCCCTCTCCAAGATTTGTCCTGAATCTGATGACACCTTAAGGTGACACAACCAGATCTGCCCCCCCCCCCCCCCCCCCTACCCCTGTATTTGATCCTTCATGGACTTCTTTTATGTGTATAAGCAATAAGGTAAGAATGTTGGCACTGGCAGTTGCTGTCAACTAAATATGAAACTACTTCAAAAAAGCACTATAAGCCCAAATTTCAAAAGATAATGTATAGGGCTGTATCTAGAAATTTTAACTGGGGAGGACCGAGTCTTTCAGAAAGTGATTTTAGCCATTAAGCACAGGGATGGAATGTTAGGAAACCATCAGTCACTCGACCTGCTACGAGGATTTCGAATGACTGGACAGACTCCGGGTCTCAAATTGGTGGGCGGACCTCTGTGTGTTTTTCATTTTCCATGTCATCGGGAAAGAGACTCAGCAGATAAAAGAATCTCTCTGTGCCCGAGGATACGGGTTGTCCTTAATTGAGGTCAGCCTAACTTATTTTCAGTTGAGATCCACCTCTTCTTTTTTGATGTAATTGTCCTCTAGTGTGATGCACTTTGACCAAAGGTGTTCAAGTACCATCAGCCCAGAACTGAAAAAGTCAGGGTCCTTTCCATTGACCCACTCCTCAACTGCCGTCATGACTTTGTCAGACCAGAAAAGACGTCCATGGACATCCTTTTTCAAGTTTGGGAAGAGGAAAAAGTCGCTAGAAGGTAGTTAATTAAGGCAAATAGGCAAGATGTGGTATTAATTCATATCAATTTCGCTCTACAGCATCCATTGCAACTTTGCAAGTGTGGACTCTTGCATTGTCCTGATGCAGCAAAACACCTTTAGAGAGTTTACCTCGGAGGTTTTCACGGATGGTGGTTCTCAGATGGTCTAGCAAGTTTGCTTAGTACACTCCAGTTATTGTACTTCTCTTGGGTAAAAAGTCCAATATAATAACGCCTTTTGCGTCCCAAAATACTGTGGCCATCACCTTGCCAGCAGATGGTTGCGTCTTGAACTTCTTTTGCCTAAGGGACCCAGGTCCTACCCACTGACGACTCTGAGCTGTATTCTCTGGCTCATAATAATGAATCCAAGTCTCATCTACAGTCACCAGCTGCAAAAGAAAATCATCTTTTGACCTAAAATACTTCAACAAGGCCTGCGCTATTTCTTCCACCTGAATTCGCCAATCAGAGTATACCAGATCCCGAACTTTCTTACATATTTCTTCGTCGGTGGCATCCAGTGGGTGTCCAGACCTGGCTTCATCTTCTATTATAGACGCTCTACCACGTTTGAACTCCTCTACGCAGAATTTAACCAGAGCACAAGATGGTGCAGAAGACCCATAAACATCGGCAAACTCGCTGTGTATTTCCTTGCCCGTTTTACTTTTTAAATACAAGCACCGAATTTTAACACGGTACACAACTTTAGATGAGAAGTATGCCTTTGCATCACTAGCCATGTTTGACATTCAATATCTTATTAAAGAATGACTCGATACCCGTGCAATTTTGTACCCAGGTATAAAACATGTATTGAAACAAGGCATGAAAATCGTGACCGTCTCAGTCAATCGGAAATGGGATAGGCTGGTTACTTATTGACTCGCCCTCGTAGAGAGGCTACAACCCGATTCTAAAAGAAATACATATTTTCCAATGTGCCATTTTAAAGTTATAGGACTTTGACTGACAAACTCTATATATTCCCTCGGACTTTATTTGTACAAAAACTTGAATTTCCTTTAACCTGAAGGATGTTCTGTGCCAAGTTTGTTTAAAACTGACCAAGTGGTCATTGATTAGTCTTAAATGTGAGAAATTTACAAATGACAGACAAATTTAGATCAGAAAAGCTCAAACTAGAGCTTTCAGCTCTGGTGAGCTAAAAAATAAAACAGAGCACACCACTTTATTATTATAGTGTCAAATTTTAATCATGCCACAACACCTAGTAAACAAGTGCTGCCTTACATCCCCAGGGACTGTATATATCTAACTAGAAGACTAGAACATATCTCTCTGAACACAGTCATAACATAAACATACAATGAAACTTACAAACAAACAAAAAAAAACAACAACAAAAACAACGAAAAAATATCAATTACTTGTCAAGCATACCATGCCACATTCTGTCAGCTTAAATTTCAACAAATTCAGAATTCAGGACCATGAAAAAAATATTAATGGTCAGTTCATCAAGAATCTTGTAAAGGGTCATCACAGTTTTGTTTATTAAATGGCAGTGTATAGTGAAAGGAGGTATAAAATTAAGGAAGAACAATTATAGACAACTGAACCACACTATACCACACAAAGTAGACAAAAAAAATCACAGAAATCTGTATAATGATGTACATCAAAAGTAATCAAACACGAATCGTTTGTTCCTGATTGTTCGTAAAGAATGCTACTGATATGTTAGGACATTTATGTACTGATTATCAGGGCTATACACAAGTTCTTAAAAAAAATGAACAGTTAGTAAATGTTTTGTGAAAAAGCTGAACAGTTAGCATATGTTTCATGAAGAAACTAAACAACAAATGAATGTTCCATCAGTTAACATGGATGCATGGCAGTCATGAAGTATGCATCTTAAGTATCACAGAGTGAAAAATTTGATGCTAATATTTTTGAACACCATTCTGTTTAAAAAAGGAAAAATAAAAAATTATTCCCATGAACTTTAAATCAGAAGCACTGTTGGATACATGGTGAAAATCTTTCAAGCTATGAAATCTCTTCTCACCATCATCAATTGTTCTCAAATGTGACAATGCTTCCCTCCCTCCTTTTTGTGCCTAAAAGATTAGGGGAGGTGTCTGTACCTAAAAGATTAGGGGAGGGGATAGTTTGTGGTTCTTGCTGTCTGTCATTTGTTCACAACTTAAATAAACCTTGGTCATAACTATACAAGGTACATGTAGACATTTTATTTTTGATGAACAGAAAGATTAATGTCTTTGCTACAGGTCAAGGTCATTCATCAAGGTCAAATTTGCAACAATTAATAGTGGCCACATTCAAGGACATTGTGTTTCATATATTTGTATGCAAGTTTAACAAAGATTTTAAACATAATAAGAATTGTACACATTACAGTAAAACACACTTATAATGAATAGGTTTATAACGAATTCATGTTTATTGCGAAATGATATTCATTCCTCTGTAAGAGGAAAATAATGAATATTGGACACAACGGTGTTCAATTATTATGAACTGTTTTACATAGGCCCTGGTGGTTCATTCGCTGTATTCACATGGATAATAAATTAGTTAATTTGCACGTCTATAAATTATTTGACCAGTTATCCAAAAATATTCAATTAGATATCTTTATAAACACTACAGAGGTGGGATAGTTCAATAGAGAGAAATCACGGGGACAGCCATGGCCATTGTTGACATTTATAAACAGTGTCAAGTGTTACGTGTGGCTGTTATTCATTTCTTAATTGAAGTTTTTGTTTGACGTGTGTGGTTCGAAATACATGATAACTAGGTTAACATGTTGTACATGTATTTGCCAAAAATGTTTTAAGATCCTGAAAAACCATTGAAGTCCAATGTGAACATGTTTTCTCTATCTCGACTTCAATCACATACTTTTGTTTACAGTCATACTTCACATGGGTATGCATTTCCTTGCTTTTCTTTAATTCTGTTATCCTACAACACTTGTCTTTCTTTCTTCGACATTTCTAGATCTTTTCCTTTCATACAAAAACATGTTCACATTTGCAGTTATAGAAAACTTCAGGACTTGACTAGACATACCTTTTGGATGAAATCTATCTAGAAGTTAATCAGAGGAAAAAAATACAGACCATATAGCTTTAACGCTGTCATACAATTTTACTACTCAATGACTTTGTCAGTATTTCGCCTTTTTTGACAAAGTGAACTTGGTTAGAAGTAATCTTTGAATTGAGTAAAACTCTCAACTTGAAAGTAGAACCAGAATGATAACATATGAAAAAAATGTCTATTAGTTAAAACTGTAAAATAGAACTGGTAGCTAACATCATAGACTGGAAAATTGTTACCTGATTGTATATAATTTCAAGACTCCATCAACAGATGCATGAGATATCTGGTACATATTACACAAAATGTGAAAAATTGCAAAACATTGTACATCAAAGATATGGAATTCTAGCAAATAAAGCAACAACAATTACCTGCCCATTATAGCTGCCCCCACAGAAAAGATTAAATTTCTAAATTGTATGAAAATTCGCCAGAAAAGAATTGGCACACTTGTAAAGAATAACATTTACACCAGAAAATGAGACACAGCAGACATGTTGATGTTGACTAATTTTTCTTTTGGAGTTTTTGGATGTCTATTTCATCTTTGAAGGCTAGCACACCAAGCTGTGCATGTGAAGCCTCGCTGAGAGACTTTGATCTGATACATCCCCTATACTGCTCTGCAGACAGAGTGAGGGGACAAACTTTGTCATGCCACAGATGGAAGATCCCCGGGTCTGTGGCTCGGATCACAATGATGCTGCTGCGCACATACTTTTTATATAGAAAAACATCCTCCCCACCCCACCCAACAATCCCCTCACTGAAACCCTTCACTGTCCTGAAGTCAGACAGATACTGACAAGTCATTCCGTAACCGAAGTCTCTCCAAAATCCGCTGTTCTTGGAGATCAGCAGCTGCCGCTTGACCGATGGGATTGTTCTGTTTACTAGGGAGTAAACCAGTTTGGGATTAAACAAACTAAACACTATAGGATAGTAGACCTTCTTCTGTTTTTCTGTGTTGATCCGGCACCTCTCTAAGAATTCCGAATTGAATATGATGTCTACGTCACACATGAACACAAGCATGTCATCTCCTTTCCAGTGTTCCGTGCCGATCTGGAGTCCCCTTCCCCGAGAGAATTCCTCCTTCACGTTGATAACTTTTATAAATTTATATCCATGAGTATGAATGACATTTCTTGTTACATTTTTAACTGTGTCCAACCCTTCCTTACCAAAGTACACAATAGTTAAGTAAATGTGCTTGTCAATAGAAATACACACATCCACAAAATTTTTCATAAATATCTCAAAAGAATCTAATCTCCCTTTTAAAGGAAGTATGATATTTATCCAAGTTTCTTCAGTTCTAACAGTTGCATTAACGGCTGACATTAGTGGCCCAAAAGGCTTAAGAATGGCTACTTTTGAGTATCTTCCTGATTCTCTTGAGTTCAAGTTTCTGAAATAAAGTTCATAATGTGTCCCAGAAGCAGGGTCTGTTCTGAATATTCCTTCAATGAAATCCCCGATGGTGAAAAACTTGGATGAATTTTTACGGTGTTCATTGAGAACAGTAACACCGTAGGAGATGACTTCCAGAAGATCCCTTTTCTTGGGACCGATGGGTTTCTCCACAACTCGCTTTCCTAGCCCAGGATCCACTAGGTACACTCTTTGCAATGTAAATCTGTTGAATGCAATCAGTTCATATTCATTTTTCATTTCCACTCCATGAAGAATTTCAGCTGCTTGGAGTTTCTCATTAAGGTACTTCTGAACTTTGTTGCCTTGATTCTCGGATTCGTTGATCCATTGTTCAGTCGCATTTTCATTCTGCAGTCTCTGAGAATCCAGTATCTCTTCCAGATCTTTGATCTTCCTCTGAAGCTCCTCGATCCTGGTCTGGTGCCTTTTCTCGGATTCCTCGATGGCAGCCTGGAATAATTCTCGGGTGTGTCGAGTGTGCTGGGGAACGGTCGTTGAAATGTCGTCCATGACAAGGCCCCATTTGGTTATGAAGACCATGGTCAAGACTGACAACAGAAACAGGAGTAGAAGAACTCGAGGCATGGATTTCCCCATTCTGATATCCGACTGCTCATGTCACCAACCCCAATCTCACCCTAAAAGAAAATAATATGAAAAAATGAACTCTTGTGCTTTAAATATCATATTTCATAAAATTACATTATTTTCCAAATCCCAAGGCAAGCAATCAACCAAAATTATGAAATTAGTTTTTAATGGGACATTTTCATGTTTCCTTATTATTACTATGCAATTTCAATGCTAAATTTCAGAGCACTGTGCCAACTACCCATTTTCCCATGCACACATTATTCTCGTTAACTATCATTACTGGTTTAATTTCAAATTTTAATATCCTTTGATATCTCCTTCAATTCAGGAGTTTGAAATATAATTGTAATGTAGCATTTGTCAAGTGAAGTCTCGTGACAGACATTATCACAAAATCAAATGGAGCTAATGCATTGCCGTATTTGTCAACAGTGAGAAGTTCGGGGATCAGCGATTACAGCAGCTCTTGATTACAATCATCACGCCCCACACCTCACACAATGCCAGGTAATGCCATGATTGCACAAGTTCTGAACTGATCCTACGATCGGTCGCCTATTTATTCTTTTATCATAAATTCCATCTCCTCAAATAGAAAAAATAATGTGAAGAATGTCATATCTACTGGAGACATTCAATTCCTTCCTGGTGTTTTGTATTTAAAGACAGTATGGAAATCACAAAAATCAAGACATGGACTGACCCCTTAAACAATTACTGATCAATTCGTACTTAGAGACAGTACGAAATCACAAAAATCAAGACATGGACTGACCCCTTAAACAATTACAGATCAGTAGGTTTATATATGGTGCATAAACATAGGTTTATTAAGTACAGTGGAGGGTAATTTTTCTATGATGGTTATACAATAAACAATATGGGGGGGGGGGGGGGGGGGGGGGCTTTGTAATATACTTTAATGGTCTCAGTTATGGGTTCAAATGTTTCTAGCTCCTGAACATTGTGGAGAGAAATTGGACCATTTGAAAAAAAAAATTCCAACAATATTTGTAAAAATATTCATGATCAATGAATCACAGTGTAAATTTCCTGAAGTTATAATGTTGTTCTATAAACAGTAAACACCTGCACAAAAGCTAAAGTTCCACTTACCTGAAATAATAAATTAATGTTTTGACAATTTTTTTTAATGGAGATCAAGAGCTCTAAAAACATTAAATTGAATAAACATGTTATGAAGAAATGTACTTTGCGGAAAGAGTTATAAAATTGATCTGTTACAACAATTTATTAAAGTTTTCCCCCTTGCGACTGCTTGCACTGTTTGTAATCTCGTGTCAGACATGTTCCATGATTAAAGGGATTAAGCTGTACTATTTTTCCACTTTTAAATTACATATATCAATACAAGCTATCCATCTTGTTCTGAAAAAATCATACATGTGCAGACATCAAGATTTTCACTTCCATCATATTAATGAAGTAAATTCAGAGTTAAAACATCTGTTATACAATTCAGCGATTAAAAGTATAATGCCTGTCACATGACTGTCTTGTACACATGTTTTCCAGATGCCTTTTGAACTTATATAGTTGGCAATTATTTGGCACTCGAAAATGTCTTCCTCTGCTGATGAAAGGGGATGAAAGCTCATTAACTCCACATCAACTTACAGACCACACAAAACAGTTATCAGAACAGCTCAAAATGTAGTCAAGAAAACTTTTCCCAGGTGAGCATTATAACGGTGCCTATATATAACGCAGGTGTTGTCCCTGTGACTTTTTTTTCATAGCAACAGAAACTTGTGGCAGTAAAATGTCTTAAAACAGAATTTAATGAGTGTCAGCTAATTTGTAACCAACATGTCAATTCAGAATTAATCTTTACTGTCTGCCACAATAGTCAACAAATTCTCATTTAATGAAATTCATTCCCACAGCGCAAGATAACGATCTGTGGACTACCCCGGCACCCTGTACTGCAAGACACCCTGTACTGTGAGGCCCCAGCCAATCTCCCACATCATGCGACCAAAACATTACTGGCACCTAGGACAACAAAGCTTATACTCAACAACTCAAGTCTAACATGTTTTAATTCACTAAAGGACATTTTTTTAAGAAGAAAAAAATTGAATAAAAAAGAGAATTCATAAATCCAGCTTGAAGACATACGTACTCCTGTCTACTTTACAACAAACAATGATCATGCACAAGCTCCTTTTAATCGGAGTGTTTTCAATGAGACAATTTGTACTGCAGATTAGAGAGGGGACTACTCATGTTTTCTTCCCAAAGGAACATGACAGAATCCTGGAGCACTTGCTTGTCTAGCCTTGAAGAGTGCAACCAGAGATCCCAGTCAGGATAGAATTATTTCATCAAAGGTAACCCAGGGGCTTAAAGACAGCTGATTACCACTGACAAAAAAACAAGAGTTCACAGTATACTTCCTTCCCTCTGAACATCAAAGAACCCGAGCTAGCCTTAGGAAGTCTGAGACTGAGGATTCACAATTTATCTACATCTTTATACTACTCTCATGTTTAGATGCAGGTCACTATAATAAATCATGACAACTGCCCAATTCACATACTAAAACCAGAGCACCACAAAACAGTCAGCATCTCCATGTAACTGGCCACATTTATTTCTTATCGGCATGTACACACACACTCTTTCACGAACACACACACATGCACACCTCAACATTTACTGTATCCACTAGGTTGCAAGGGGGATATCAATAATCTGGTATAGTTCTGAATACCTGCTATATCAATGGTTCCATACAGTATATCTTAAACTGTAATAGTTCTTCGATTTTTAATTCCATGAAATCCCTGTGTTATATATTCCACTCCACTCTCAATGCTCTGTTTGCAGCAGGAATTACTTAATTGACTGAAAGGTTAAATCCAATTGCCTGAATTTGCACTTATCTAGAATTTAAAAATCTGGTCAAACAATGATAAGGACTGGATATTAGCTGATAAATATGCTCCAGAAAATTGCTCATTAAATGAGAGATACCAAGCTTTAATTTACCTCCTACTCTTGAAAATCTTCAAAAAAATGGAATGATTTGTGGGATCTTGATGGTCAAAGGTCTCCCCATGGTGACATTGAAACGGATCAGAATGGGAGGATTATGCAACCTGGTATCAATTACACAGCCCTAATTATATCTACAAGTTCTATACCATCTTCATTCAAAGAACTTCCCCTTTCAAGGAGACAGGACATATCAGCAGTGTTATCTCAGTCACTGCAATAGGCACAATGTGTTCCTCTGTATCAACAGCTTAGTCTGCCAAATCAAAGGCAGGAACAGTTTGACTTCTGTCCTCCCCAGGTATAAGGTGTCATTCTACACAATCTGTGAAAATGTTCAGATTGGATACCCAGCCCTCCCTCATGTGTCTATACTTTGCAGAACACACCAAAATGATAGAGAATGGCCAACTCCTAAAGCTAATGATCGAAACTTCTGATTGCTGCAAATTTGCACTGTTCAATTAGAGTGATAACAACCGAACCTTCAGACCTGAGAAATTAGCAATTTCATGCTTTAGATATTTCAAATAATATTCCATGAATCAACCATTTTGTTGTACAAATGAAGTTTAATTACAGTCTTACTACAAAACATTTAGTGCATATATTGTTATAATTAATTAATTAATTACTAGTTAAACTGACTACATGCCCCCCAAGGGCCCTTGATTGGTGATTAAACATAAATTACTATTATACCAGTCTTACTATAAAACATTTACTGGTGCATATACTAGTCAGAAAAATTAAAAACCATTTTAGAAAATACATGTTTAGTTTTATACAGTGCATGAAAGAAAACATAGAATAAAGAGGTTGCCCTTTGTACAATTTGATCCTACATTGTAACTTTAAAGGTTATAGAAAATAGTGAAATAAAACCATTTAAAAGTTTCATTGAAAATTATATAACATCAGCTAATTGCATTAGAATTATTATGTTCTGTGAATCACTTAAGACTCCTTTCTCAATCCACACCAGTAGAATATACTTGTGTATCCTATACCCACTGTCTTGAATGTTTAGTAAATTGAATTAATATATTAGCTTGTAAACATTAATGGTAAAAAAAATCTCATTCACAAACATAGATCAATGGAACATTATCCTGATACATGTACCTGAAAATCAGTCAAGTGAAATTTAAACATTGGTAATCTATGGGGGGAAAAAAAGAGAAATTCTTTCTAGGAATAGCTATATAAAAACATGGGCTTACTGTGACTGTGTATATCCTCGTACCACAAGTCTGCTTTTGCTGTCCACCTCACAATATCAGGAGATCGGCCAACCCCACACAATCAGCCAATCAGCTCGCACCATATTCCACCAAGTCCTCCCCTAGTTAAAGCCTGTGTGTGAACGTTTAATATTATAAAAGTATAATAAGTTACAAGAATTTCCCCTGAGCTGAACAATACTGACCTTTTAGGAGTTACTTTAAGTCTTAGAGTAAAACCCTCTTAAATGGTAAACACTGTGTATTTAAATAACCTCAAAGTTCAAGGGGTGGCAAACGAAGAGTGGGTTTCATTGGAATTGTTCCATACATTACGACTGTTTCATAGAATAGACAAAAAAGAAAAAAGGGAAGCTGCATAAAGAACTGAAATACTGTACAATAAATCTCTTAGAGCTGTCAATTAAGTGTCGAAAAGATCGTTAACCATCAAAAACCTTAGGCAAAATTAGAGGGAGCAGACAAAGTGTTCGAGCGGCTAGGCTCAGATTCATGTAACCATATCCTGTAATGAAAAAGATGAAGCACCAATTTTATTACAATCTTATTGCTTAATGTACGGATATTGTAGTATATATTTTCACAAATTATACTTCAACTTGCACACTTTTCTCCATTATTTTTTCGTGGTGAAAGTTAACTTCACTGACACTTTCTATACCCAAATATCCCAAAACAAATACATGTACACAATTTTATCTTGGTAGATCTACAAGTTGATAAATTGATTTCCCACAGGGGTGACCATTAAACTAAGTAAAGCTCTACACAAAACACTTGACCTCCACATTTCTGTGGGGTGTCTCACTGAACTTACAAAGTGAACGTTAAATTTATGAATTAAATATATCTGATGACCACTTTAAGTATCAACTACACAAAACAGTTTTACGAGTTTTGTTGGTGATAACTTTTGATTCTGTTTCAGCCTGTGGTTATTAAATTTTGTGCACGTTTGACCTATATACACAACCAGTGACCTATAAGGGAGTAAAATAGCATACAATTTTTGGATCAACTCCATAAATCTAACCTGTTGTAAATAGGTGATAAAATTTGATCGTTGTTTAATTGTTAGACCGTTGGCCTCAGTGCGGATTATCTCCTTAATAATCAGATTCATATTACTACTTCATGTTTCTATCAAGTTTTCCTCCCTCCTATCACTGCACCAGACACATTTCCTAAAATTACTCTCCGGTAACAAAATGCCTTTAATGGTCACTCAGCTAACACAACCCTAACTGCATCTGATTACAAACTGAAGAAAAGATTTTGGAACTGGACCTTCCAGTCTATTGTTAGCCTGAAAACTATGCTTTTAGTTACCATCATAGGGACGTTCACCCTCCACGGTGAGACGGGCAGGTGCACCGGGTTTAGTCCCGCAGGGTTTCTCTCAAATTCCAATAGGGCATGTCATAGTTCATTGTTGTCTATTGTATTCGAGATTGAGGAAAGTTATACATCACAACAGGGTGACGAAGTTTTTAAAAAGAAGGTGTTAGAACTAAATTGATTTCGTTAGGTTTTCAAAGTTTGCGGGTATGAGACCCCAATGATTAATCATTTTTCTCACTCAGTAACTGGCTCACAGGTGGAGAATTGTGCATTTACAACACAAACACAATAATGGTGTTCCAGAAAACTAAAAATTTTACATGCTTAAAAATTTCAACGTTTACTTTACTTAAATTTATTTCTTTGCATTAACAGCTTGCTCTTAAAATGTGAAAAATGTCACTTTTAAATTCATGTAATGTCATATGATTTAATTGTGTGGGAGAGTCAAACCATAAAAAAAAATCACCTGATTTTAAACAGCTAATCAGACTTACCTGTAAAATCAATTTCATGAATGAAATTGGGATGGGTTCATGCTATATACTACAACATATATTCAAAATTTACAAAAAATTTAAACTTTTAACATTTTATTGACAGGATAAAATTTCTCTCATTTGAATAATATTCAGACCTTATAGTGTTATAAAAATAGCCCCAGACCACTTAACAAGTTGACCATACACTAGCATGCACTACCCTGTGTGACAAGCTCCTTATCAGCTTTGTCCAATGTTTACTAATACTACATAAATTGCCCCGGTCCTGACCCCGCACAGTTCACCAGCCAGCCTGTCACTTAATGTTATGCCCATCCTGTTCAAAACACACTGATAGTTTACCAATTTTTCATCATGGAATGAGAATTGCAGTTCCTGTGGCCTGATAAACAACCACCAGTCTGTCTGCATAGTGGCATGTTCAGTGTTCTCAGAAAAAACAACAACAATTAATTTACCATGCAGTTTGGTACACAGAAACTTTGCCAAGACATCCACATATATCTGTTGACTCTCCTGAACTGATGGAAAACGGATAGAGAATTTCTAAATCTTCCTTTCACCAATTTGTGAAGATAAATTACTTCATTGTTTACTAGACCTGCTCCTCTGAACACGGCCTTTCCTTAAATACCTGCAGAAAAACGATCCACATTTCTGACAAGGCCCCCTTTAACTAATGATTTTGTGATTTTTGTTGCCCTCTCCCGACTCTGTATTAACAGTTTGGGTATAAGGTGAAAGACTGGCAATAAAGTTTTCAAACTACAAGGGCTCTGCAGCTGCTTCATCCATCAATACTTTAATATTTTCGCTAAAACAAGTTTATTTCAAACTTATTTAAAAACAAATGTAAACAATGTGTTTGTGAAACACTATATGCCCCGACACAATGAACAAGGTCAAAAACTTTGGTACCGAATGAAAGGTATTGTTATAAGGAATCTACAAATGAAATATGAGAGCCCTATCACTCACCATTCAAAAATTCTGAGCAAGGTTAACATTTTGAAAATTTGAAACAAATTCCAAGGTCAAGGTCACAAGGTCAAAGATCATGATATCAAATCAAAGGTGTTGTCATAAGAAATCTATATACAAAATATGAAAACCCAACCTAAATAGTTTAGGAGATAATGTTATAGGTAAAATTTTCTTAAAAGTAGGTCAAACTCTAAGGTCAAATACTTTCGTAACAAAAGAAAAATCTTGTGTAACAAGGAATGTACATATGAAATACGATAGCATTATCAATCACCATTCAAAGACCAAATTTCAGGACAGACAGGACAAAAAATGTCACTAAGTCTTGTCTACTGTGTGTTATAATTTTAAAGACCAATGGGAGGTGATCAAGGTAATTGGAGCAGCAAAGTGTGAATTGTTTATATGGGTCTGTGAAGTACAAATTGCACAGACCGTCAGCTGGTAAACATGTCTTTGAGAATAAAAAATGAACATGTAAATATTTTTGATAGTAATTGAATATTCTGTAGTAAAATAATACTGTGTATGAAACAGAACTTTCTGGAATCATTAGGTAAATACCTGAAAATTTCCAAAAATGCAGGAATTGGATCCAATATAACCTCAAATTTTTCTGGAGTTTCAATCCATACCCACTCCCACCCACCCCCAAAAATGTTCTGGTTTTACAGGCCTGTGCTTTTAGCTAGGAATATAACATAATACTTTATCTGGCTCCGTCCAAAATGAAACTTGTTTGAATATACCGGTATTGCATTTGTTAAAGTAGTCCTTCATTGTATGACCAACCTTAAATTTTTCTTCCATAATTTAAATCATAGTTTAGTGTTCAGAGGCAATATCTAAATCAGGTCCAATCAACGAAAATATAACATTTCAATTTTTGCTATAACCATATCACAAATTGCCGAGTCTGCCAAATTCAGACCTAAAAATGGGTTTTATTCATTGACACACATCAACAGAGATCAAATTATACAATGATTCAAAACACACTCACCTTAAATTTATACACTATATTGTTTTTAATATCTCTGTTATCACTATCTTAGCAACAGGAATAGGTCTGTCACACCTAATCTCCTCTGCCAAATTGTACAAAATTTACAGGCATACACCAAGTTTCATTTAAAACTGGTCAGGAAGATCTACGACCTTTATACAAGTAGCCCTTGAAAAAGAATTCATTTAGACCTATTGAAACTTCCATCAGGAAAGTGTATCATGGCAAATGTCTGTTTACCTAACCTCCCCATACCTGATAAATGGTCAGAGACGTTAAAATTTGTGATCTTTATATAAAAAAAAAATCGTATATTCATTCAATTTCCTCCACTAAAAAGTTTTCTTCTCACTGAAATGCAGAGCAATAAGTACGGCCATTAGGACTTCTGGTGGGGTTAATGATTATGAAAAGTGTCATACTCGTTTGAGGCGGCATCCCTCTTTGTCACATAAAGTAAACATTTGAACAATACTGTAGAACTCAGTTGCTAGCACTGGTTGTTTCACAGGCAGCCGAGCAGATTATTTACACAAACTAATAAGACATTTCTACTATTTTTTGGGAGTCCCTTTCTGCAAATTTGTTTCCATTTCAGCTAATAATAAATAGGTCTTTTCAATAAAATTAAGTATTATAATAAAGTTTCTTATTTACTGGTAGTATATAAGAATGTTTTAAATTTACTTCTTTCATTGAATAGTGTGAAGATTAGTGGAAGTAAAGATTTGGAATTCAATGAACATTTTTCATTTTAGGAAATTCACTAATGTAGTCAAATGACAAAAATTACTTTTCATCTCATTTGTAAAATAAAAGCACCCAAACACTTTTTTACACACTATAATATTTTTCAATGTTCTAAGCCTAGATTCGAAACCTGTTCTTGCAGCAAATCCCACACAAAAATTCAACTGAAATTTTTGTAACCCGGATTGTTGTAAACATGTAACTTCAACAATATGAAATTAATTCATAGGGTAAAAAGTTCAAAATGTGTTACTGTCTGCAATAGTAACTTGGTACATGTTGGTACCAGTATACCATTCTTTGTTTCTTTAAATCAATCGATTTCATTCAATGTATTACTGTAATGCACTGCTAACTTCACCGATCTCAAACAGTGTCTTTCTAAAATCTGTGGTGAACTGTACACACATCAATTTCATAGAGTGCCAAATTAACATAAACCCAAATAACTGAAGACATCTTTAATCATTTGAAGACATCATCAATTCATTTGATGCATGCAACAATTCAATTAATGATCTCTTCAAATAATTAATGATATATTCATTTCTGAATTATTGCACATATTAATTGAAATGGTGACAACATTAATTATTCTGTTGAGTTAAGGCACACTAGAATTCAATTGTTGCTCTCATTAAATGAATTGATGGATATCTTTAATTCATTTGAAGAGAGCAATAATTCTTTTAGAGAGAGCAACTATATAATTAAAGATATCTTCAATTTACCATATCCGCAATTGAATTAATGATCTCTTTAATTGAATTATTGTTGACGTCTTTAAAAGAATTGATGCGAACATTAATTCCTTATACAAAAGCATTGTAAATAATTAAAGAAATCTTCAACTGAATTAAAGAGATCATCAAATCATTTATACCGAGCTCTAAATTAATTTTTGCAAGCAATATTTTCATCACATTGATGCTATCATCAATTGAATTGATGAGAGCAATACCAGGTAATTGAATTGATGTGTGCATCAAATCAATTATTACTCTCATTAATTGAATTAATGCATGCATCAGTTGAATTGATGAGAGCTTCAAATAATTAAAGATATCTTAAATTATTTGAGTTTATGTTAATTTGGCACTCCATACAATTTGACGTATATGATTGAGGACATGGTTTTTATCTCCACTGGGAAACAATTATTATGTTTTTCAAACATTTTTCATCCAATCAACTCCAAATATTTTACACAAAAGTTTAATAAAATACAATGGCTATTGTTTGACCAAACCACAAAACCTGATTATGTCCATAAATAATGATAAAAACAAAGGAATTTCCATTTCAACTTTGGTGATGCTAAATCCGCAAAATTCATAGCATCGTGTATTTTAAAATTGTGGAAAAGAGGTATAAGATCAGCTATAGTACATATTTGTGGCTAAAGATTGTGGCAATGGTCACATAAGAATTCTTTTTTTTTGAGGGGGAGGGGCAAATATCTTTTGTGAAATAGGCATAATGAATGAAGTTCTATGGACAATAAATTGTTGAATCATGTGTTTTATTCCTTGGTATAAATCAAGAAATTGTAAATGCATACAATGTAACTTGTATATTGCATATAGTACACATAGAAAGATGCCCAGCCGCTATTACTAAATGATTAGTTAAAAACTAAATCCTGTTTCAAAACCAACCTATTCCCAATGCAAAGATCTACAGTCCTTCAATCAGGAGTCTGTCCACAATGCATCTTAAACCACAACTCTTGATACCCCAAACAAACTTGTTCATAACTCTAAAATTCTCAAATTCACATGACATTAATACAGAATTTCACTGGTACTGAGCATTCATCAATTTTAAATACCAGGTATATTTTAAATCATAAATGTATATCTGATTTTACCATCGTGTGAAATACTCACCAGTGAATCCTGAGAATTTGGGGAGAACTTTGTTGGCCTGTTTTGGTTGAGTGGTAAGCTGCAGGTGCTGGGAGGAATTGACCTGAAGTCACACCAGCAGCACCGGCCAGGCACCGAGCACCATCTGTCAAAACAGTCTGCATTCCCGACTGAAAATACACTAGAAACTTGTAAATAAATCCCTCCCTGTTTATAGATGCAAATTGTTAGCTCTTCACTTTCAATTTTCCCAACACTCCCTTAATTTCTGCTGTCAACTAGGGGGAGGTAAGAAAATTAAATTTCCAGAACCATAAAGTTAAAATATTGGAATATGTATAAAATTTCCAGAACCATAAATTTAAATGTTTGAATATGTATAAAATGAAGAAAAATACATTTTTGAGTTAAAAAAAAACACCTGTGAACTTTGATTGAAATTTGTTGAAAATTATGTAAAATTCCCCCACCATGTTCAATCCACGAATGTTTCCACTTTTTGTACAAAAGAAATTTTACATCAAAATTACTACAAAAGTGTGCTGTATACATGCATGTACACTGCATAACTCTTGAAAAGGGGAATTAGCTGTCATTTTGTCAGCAAAACTTGAGTTCAATGAAAATTGCTTTATATTAATTATATAATTCAGTGAACTTAGTTTATTGTCAAACATTGAACTTTTGATCTTGCCCCTAACACCAGTATTTAATTATTTCAAACACTTTTTAACTTCAAAGCAGGCACTGAATATGTAATTTTGGTGATTAAACAAGAGGTACTGTGAGCAATGCTCACTAAGAATACCCCACGCTTACCCCAATCTCCCAAAGGGTGTTGGTAATAAGTATAAACTATCTCTTTTCTGAGTGTAAAAAACAAATGGCATGACAAACCGAACCATATTGCTACTTGATGTCCAGTGTGCATGACCTTTGACCTTTTGACCCCAAAATCGATAGGGAACATCTTCATCCCATGGGTAGTCCATATGTATGATATGGTGACTGTAGGTGGAAATGATAACGCTTTAGAGCCTGGAAACCATATTGCTACTTTGATGTCCAGTGCGCTTGACCTTTTGACCCCAAAATCGATAGGGAACATCTTCATCCCATGGGTAGTCCATATATATGATATGGTGATGGTAGGTGGAAAGGATAATGCTTTAGAGCCCGGAAACCATTGCGTCTACAGACGGACGGACGGACAGACGGACAACCCAATTCCAGTATACCCCCCCACAACTTGTTGCCGGGGGTATAATAATTATTGTCTTGCAAGACAATAATTCTTCCTCATATTCATGATTTCTTTACACTAAAAGTGGTTATCTAATGTAGTTTTATTAAGTTTCTCTTGTTTTTATACCAAATAATTGTTTGTATCAGTCATTAAATATAAAGGTTGCCATCACTTTCACAGCTAATGCCCCTTTAGGAAGTCGATGTAATGCAGAGCTGATTAAGTCATTGTAGCAATAACTAGCAACTCTGACTTTTGCAGCTAATGACATCAAAAATCAAAGTATTGTTACATCTCAACTTTAGTAGGTTTTTTTTAATATCATTTCTACAAGTTTTGTACTACCAATAATAATGAAAATAAGCCTCTTTTTTAAACAAAGTAGTGGAAATTTTTCGTTATCAATGACTGGTTGTATAATATCATCATTTCCTACTTCCCTTTCTCTCTTCATTTCTAACTTCCTTTCTGGCATTTTCCCAATGTATTTTAATAATACATGTTTTCATTAAATTCTCAATGAATCAAACGCCCACATGCAAGGAAAGCTAGTATCCTCTTTGTGTTAATTCTGTCTCAAATCTAAATGTAGATGCACTTTAGGTTTTAATTGTAAACCCACACGTGTGATCAGAAATGGTCAAAGTATTCCCAATCTCTCCCCACACCCACTTTGTTACATGTACATGCATCTTCGCTAGCCAAGTGTCCAATTCTCTTGAGCAATTGGCTAGTGAAGATGATTGTTTTATATCTCTCTGTAGGTGAAGTGCCACAAATTTAGACCTATGCTTAGTGCTCAGGGCTGTAGCAGTGAGAGTTCTTTAGCGTGTCAACGCTTGCCATGACACAGGACCTCCATCTTAAAGGTCATATATCTGAAAGACCAATGACTCTCACTTCTAAATGCCGAGCGTTTGGTGAAGGAGCAATCAATACCTATGTCAATGTCTTAAGTTTGACGCGGCCATGGCACGAGTGGGGCTCATACGCATGATCTCTCCGTTACAAAAAAACCCCACTTTACCACTGAGCTACCACGACCGGTTCTAGTGAAGATGTTGTACATGTAGTTTCAAGACTTCTTTCTTCACAGAAAATGAATTTTAGCAATTTTTAAAAAAAGTTTAACTTCAATAAGGCAAATTACACAAGTCTCTCCTATAAGTCATATAGGAGAAGTGTTCACAAGATTTTGTGACAGACAGACAAGACAAATGGATATAAAATACAAAAACAATATGTCTCCCCCTGAAAGAGGGGATACATAATAACTGGGGGAGGGGGGGGGGGGGCGTTGTGTGTAAAAAGGATCTCTCATGGTTTGCTAAGGTTCGGGATACAAAACACACAACTCATTGAATATAAATCATATCAAATCACAAACCACCGAAATCAGAGAGAGAGAGAGAGAGAGAGAGAAAGAGAGAGAGAAAGAGAGAGAGAGATTAACATGACAGAAACCAAATCAATTTCTTTCAATGAATACTACTTTCAACAGTAACAAGTTTCACTGTATATATACTGTGTATTTAACACATTTCCCCACCCCACCTCCAACAAGACATCGGTCTTTTGTACAACATGCATTTCCCCACACCCACCAAGACATCGGTCTTTTGTACAACATTCAACCACCCCACTCCAACAGGCTGCTCAGCAGGCTCTTTTGTACAATACACATTTCTCTACCCAGGACCACGAAGAATATTCTCGTCAGGGAGTTGTGAGATCAACAATCTTGGTTCTACAAATAAGTACTTGTACACTACTTGCAATTTCATAAATGTACCATGTGTTGTTAAGAAAGAAGCTTATCTGTAAATTGCATGACCCTCGAGACCTTGAATCCCTGCAGGTCGTAAGAACAAACTTAAAACTGCTTCTCTTTACAAATGCTTTCATCATTTTGTCACCTGTGGTTCATCCTGCCCCAAAGACTTATAATTTGAAAAAGCTTATATTTGTAGTACTTTTTAAAAAAATGAATTCTTTTAAGAATGACAAAAGATGTTTGTAAAATACATATGCGCCCCATAGTGCAAAATTGAAAAGGGTTATACACACACATCATTTAATTGATAGTAGTATTATCAATTCAAAATATTGAGCAGACAATATCTTCCTATGTCAAGAGTGGATTGACCATGTGACCTAAAAATTAACAATTAACAGGGGTCATCTACTCCTTATGCTGTACCAGTGTACCAAGTTTGGTGTCATTATCAAGCAAATAATTCTTAAAATATAGGAGACAATATAGTACTATGTCCAGTTCAACCATTGACCATGTGACCTCAAAATCAATAGGGGTCATCTTCTCCTTAAGATGTACCAGTGTACCCATCTTCGCAAGCCAAGTGTCCGATTCGCTTACTCTCATCTCCCCCTTGGCGGATTTAGTCGCATTTCTGACACTTCAAAATATCGCGCTTTAGCTTTCCAAGGCATCCAATCAAATCGCACCATACATACAGTTTGGTTTGAGTAATGGTGGCCCCCCATGTCTAGCCCGTGTTGTTGCCTTTGCCATGGCATTTTGTCTAAAAAACAAAGACGGGCAATTGTCAGAGAAAGTTTTGGGGTTTACGATCAACTTCTAGAGATAATCGATCATGTACCTCACCCAAATGACGATAAAGGACAGTATGTGCTGGAATAAACTGAACAAACATTTAACTCAGCAAAATTGAGTACAATATCAAAACGAAAGTAGAAACGCTGAAATCTGAATGAATTGCTTTGATACGTGATTACGCCTTAAACACAAAGGTGGCATAGCCTTCCAGCAAGTATGCACACATAAATAAACAAGAGGCCCAAGGTCCTAGAATCGCTCTTCTGATAAATTGTACAACTCCACCATTTCTATTCTTAGCCTCTTAGTATTCTAAATCTTTAGTTAAATCCTAAGAATTCAAAAAAAGTAGGTCAATGTGACCTACTTTTTGGTTTACACATTTTGAGAACCCAAGAAATATCAACTGACAAAGTTTGATGATTTTAAGCCAATTAGTATCTGAATATTGAAATATAGCTGTCAAATTCCAATCGTAGGTCATGGTGACCTACTTTTTGGTCAGCGAACTCCGAACATGCAAGACCCATCAACTGACAAAGTTTGATGACTGTAGGTCAAATAGTATCTGAAATATATAAATATAGCCGTCAAATTCCAAAAGTAGGTCAAGGTGACCTACTTTTTCGTCAACATCCTTCAAACATGCAAGACCCAACAACTGACAAAGTTTGATGACTGTAGGTCAAATAGTATCTGAATTATATAAATATAGCCGTCCAATTCCAAAAGTAGGTCAAGGTGACCTACTTTTTGGTCAACACCCTTTGAACATGCAAGACGCATCAACTGACAAAGTTTGATGACTGTAGGTCAAATAGTATCTGAAATATATAAATATAGGTGTCCAATTCCAAAAGTAGGTCAAGTTGACCTACTTTTTGGTCGAAACTCTTCGAACATGCAAGACCCATTAACTGACAAAGTTTGATGACTGTAGGTCAAATAGTATCTGAATATATAAATATAGCCGTCAAATTCCAAAAGTAGGTCAAGGTGACCTACTTTTTGGTCGACACACTCCGTTGACTCAAGATGCATCAACTGTCAAAGTTTGATGATTGTAGGTCAAATAGTGTCTGAAATATAGTAATTTAGCTGTCAAATACCAAAAGTAGGTCACGGTGACCTACTTTTTGGTCGACACAAACCGAAGACGAAGACGCATCAACTGACAAAGTTTGATGATCCTAGGTTTTACAGTGCCCAAAATATGCATCTAAAATTGAAAATGTGAAATTTGAATATCTGCAAAATTCAAAAAGTAGGTCACTGTGACCTACTTTTTTTTATAAATATGTTTCAAGGCCTCAAGATGCATCAACTTACAAGATTTGATGATTCTAAACCTCTCGGTATTTGAAATAACAACTTAAAATATATCTATAAATGATAAGCCATAAAATTCAGAAAGCAGGTCACGGTAACCTATTTTTCAGTTGACGCATTTCAAGGTCCCATGATCCACCAACTGACAAGTTTTGATGATCATAGGCTTCAAAGTGTCCAAGATATGCATCAAAATTAGTTTTAAAATAAATACCTGCAAAATTCAAAAAGTAGGTCACCGTGACCTACTTTTGAGACAACTTGACACAAGGTCCTAAGATGCATCAACTGTCAAAATTTGATGATCCTAGTCCTTATAATGACTAAAATATCTAAGATTTAAGGAATTTAAAAAAAATTTAAATTTAGGTCAACTTTGAAGTGACCTTGAGACCACGCCCTTTGCCCCAGGGTAATGCCTTGAACAATTTTTAATCTACAACATATCCTCATCCTTATGTGTAAGTTTGGTGATAATCTGCCCTGTGGTTCTTGAGAAGAAGATTTTTTAGCAACCACTACTTTTGTTTGTATTTTCCTGATTATCTCCCCTTGTTAAAGGGTCACATCCCTCTTTTTAGTATGTATGAAAGCCCTTGGGCCAATGATACCCTGTACCAAATTTGAAAGAAATTGGCCAAGGGGTTCTTGAGTTATAGCCCTTTTTCTAAAAAGTTTACGCACACCGCACAAATGGCCATAGCATTAGCTCTTTGAGCCTTTGGCTCAGAAGAGCTAAAAATACAATTTAATTGTTTTTAACTGTCAACTCCATTTTGTAAGCATACTCATGTAACAGAAATTATAATGCGTTATCTGATTGGTTAGATTTTGTTTTCGTCAAGAATGATAACTCGCTCGATCTATTAGATGGCAATTCAGTCGAAACTAAATCCAGCAATTAGATGAGAGTAAGCGAATCGGACACTTGGCTTGCGAAGATGCAGTGTACCAAGTTTGATGTCTGTCAAGCAAAGGGTTCTCAAGATATTGAGCGCATAATATTCCAATGTCCAGTTTGACCCTTGACCTTTGACCAT
>NC_079167.1:32613970-32661470 GCF_947568905.1 Ostrea edulis | reverse complement strand
GCAGTGTCAATCATCACAGTTTGGGTGAAAAAGAAAACTCTGCATAGTTATTTAGAAACTGGCATCGGCAATCATCACCATCATATTGGAGTCGGTGAAGGTGAGCTCAAGTTTGTGCTTGGGTGTACAGCAACAAACATCACAGTTTGGGTGGAAAAGAAGTGCATAGTTATTTAAAAACTGGCATCGTCAATCATCACCATCACATTGGAGTCGGTGAAGGTGAGCTCGAGTTTATGCATGAGTGCTATTTTGTTCTGTTTTTGGTTACACATTTACAATCATATGCTTAGCAAGCAAAATGCCATTAAGACACTCTTCAGATTCATCATATGTTCTTCATCACGTAGCTCGGTTACAAAATTGTCATTCAGGAAAAACCTTTTTGGATTTTAAGACATATCTAGTAATGTGAAGTGTTAGCATATTATATGATTTTATCTTGTCCAGACTACTTGGAGAGACTCTTTATGTTTATATGGCTGGTTTTTATCAGTTCACCATATGTGTATGATGTAAATTGGTTCATACATTAAGAAAATTGATATTACTATAAGTAACAACACATCCATTATGTCATAATAAATGTTGACACATTATACTGCATAGCTATATAACATCTTCATATCGCCTTAAAGTTTATTATGTTTTTCAATTGTGTGTTTATTATTTTCTTTTCTTTTTTTACATGTATTATCTACATGTACTTTTTGTATTTAACAACAGATATAGAGGAATTTAATGATTCTGTTTCATTTGAAAAAAAAATTGCTAAGTTATCAAGTATTGGGAGAAAAATGATTGTCGTGTTGAGTTGATCCATATTAGGCACAAGAACTCCCAACCTTAGGGTTGAATATTCTGGTCAGGGACTTAGCAGATCTCATCGTTGACCAAATTTCCTCAGCAGGGTTGGCAAAAAAGTGGTCAATATGAGTATTGACCGGGTTAGTGATCAATACTGGTTAAAACCGGTCAATACTGGTTAATACTGGTCGATTGAAGATTATTTGGTCATTAAAGTCTGTGTTAATTATTTTAAATGTTTAAGTGACCATTATGGTAAATACTGTAATTCATAACATGCACTATCAGTTTATAATATACTTATAAGTCATAATATTAAATAAATAATGTACAAATGACTCTGTTGAATTGGGGAAGATGTAAAAGTTTCTGTTCAAGTTTCTTAGTTTAACAAGAACTACCTATATAAATATTGTTTCATCAATCTTCATTTTAACTGTTGGTTAAACATTTGAGGGTGTGTGTTGGTGATGTTTTCATAACAATAACAGGCACCACTGGTCATCTCTGGTCCCAGCCTATGCTTATTAACACCTGTCAACTCTGCTTCCTGTGCTCAGGTAATGTCCAGCTACCTTTTATTTTTAATCTGTCCAGGTACTTGTAGTAAAAGGTTTGTCTCCAATCATCAAGCTATGCTATAGAACTGTGACCCTCTGGTTGGTACTGAAGATATTTTGGTCAGTTTCAGCAAACCAAATATATTAAAGTTATGAAATTACATTTGATTATCTAATGAAAAATATTAATCAACAATTGATCCATATCATGAAAAGACTTAATTTATCTTTATCTTTGCAAGAAATGTACAAAAATAGGAAAATGGACAGTTTAAATCACAATTGACCAGTATTGACCACTTGGGGAGTATTGACCTGGACGGTTAAACCACTGGTTAAAACCGGGGGTGGTTTTGACCGCCCAACCCTGATTTCCTGTGAAATTTCTGTAATTCGGTATGGACACACATTTTGGATTCTTAGGAATAATAATTCCTTTTCTCTAATTTGTTACCCTTCTCTCCCATCCCATCCCAGTTTACAGCATCTAATGCTCTTAACTGGTCCCCATTTGTTTTAAGTTGTTAGTACCCTTCTATCCCATCCCAGTTTACAGCATATTTATGATGCTCTTATCTGGTCCCCATTTGCATTACATTCTCTCTCTAAACTTGCATATTAGTTTATTTTATGGAAATAAAACCAAACTCTTAAAAATAAAATGGAACATGATAATAAAATCTTGTAAGTATTCATGGAACATGATGATAAACTCTTGCACATATTGTCATAATCACTCTGTTTTACAGAACATGGAACATGATGGCATACTTTTATAAATATTCACTCTGTTTTACAGAACATTGAACATGATGAAAAACTCTTGTAAATATTTGTTCTGTTTTACAGAACATGCCATATGATGGCAAACTCTTGTAGATATTCACCCTGTTTAACAGAACATCCAACATGATGACAAACTCTTGTATAAAATATTCACTCCTGTTTAACAGAACATGGGACATGATGGCAAACTCTTGTAAATATTCACTCTGTTTTACAGAACATGGATCATGACTCTTGTAAATATTTGTTCATTTTTACAGAACATGGAACATGACGACTCTTCCAACTCAGTGGAGATTCCAATGATGAAGATGGACAATGGAGGCTTGTGTCCTGAGTACCGCCACACTGATGGTAATACTTAACACCGAGTGTATGGTAGTATTTACAGGATTTAACCCAAGAACCGCCCTTGTCCCTGGGATACTCTCTGTAGTCATTTTAAGTTTGAAAGAAGCAAGCAATCCTAATATAATCATAATGTTGTTTATTCAAGAATATTGACATATGTGTAAGGAAATGTCACAGACATACATTTAAAACAGGGCACCTGAATAATATAATATGTGTGTCACACATAAGTTAAATAAAATTGATTTAATAGCTATTTGATATTTGAAGTAGATCGATATTCAATGTATATGCCTAGACCAAGGATTGGCCATAAAAGCTGCATGGCTTATTTCCGATGGGAGTCCTTTTAAGAGTGGAATTATAATTGTTTAAACACAACAATGAAAAGACCGATTGCTGAGGAAAAAAATAAAACATTCAAACTTAAAGACATGGTAGTACGTCAGATTATAACGTAACCACAAAACTGCTGATTATCGCTGAATTTCTTGAGTACATAAACATAATGTATAGGGCATTTACTAAAGTCAATGATACAAAACGTCATTGCCTGCCATTTTCTTAAATTCATTTAGTAAATATTTTGTAACTTCTGATTTAAATGAAAATTTGTTGCTTTATATACATTTGATTTCAGACATTAGATACAATGCAATTCATATACATCTGTAAAGCATGTTTGATACAATATGATTCATGTACATACCAAAATGTAAAATTAAGTGAAATAAATCTTTTCTAACCCAATTTAATACATAAACATGGTTCATATGTACATAGATTTTGAATTAATTTGTGTTGTTTTGGTGCGAGAATTTAGATTTAATGAATAATTTATTGACTACTATCTATTCTATAGATCCCTATGTAGAAATTGTTGAGCAACCCCAGGCGAGGGGTTTCAGATTCCGGTATGAGTGCGAGGGACCATCTCATGGTGGGCTTCAAGGAGAGAAGAGTGAAAAGTACAGGAAAACATTTCCCTCTATCAGGGTTTGTCTCAAAATATTATTCATATCGCAATCTTTCAGTGAGTCAGTAGTTTAAAAACACATCTTTTTAATTAAATGATCGATACCTTGAAATTATGTT
Organism: Ostrea edulis; assembly: GCF_947568905.1. Classification (NCBI taxonomy): domain Eukaryota; kingdom Metazoa; phylum Mollusca; class Bivalvia; order Ostreida; family Ostreidae; genus Ostrea; species Ostrea edulis. Next base: position 32,657,871 of record NC_079167.1, on the reverse strand, counting down.
ATCTTGTAACAGATACGGAATTACAATGGTTCAGCCCGTATTGTGGTTACCTTGGTAACAAATGAAGCAATTCCAAAGCCTCATGCTCACAAGCTGGTGGGGAAGAATTGTAACGATGGATCCTGTATTGTAGAGCTGAAGCCAAGCCAGAATATCATCACGTGAGTTCAACCTTTTTCACTTTATGATTTTTAGGTCCAGATCTGGTAAGGCACTTCAGCTGGGATAGTTTTGATAAGGGTTTAATCCAGATCTGGTGAGGAAACTCAGCTTAGATAGTTTTAACCAGGGCCTCGTCAAGATCTGCCTATGTACCGCAGCTTGGATACTATGTGTATTCTTAATTGTTAGTATGGAAATTTCAGTTTTAATAATTACTCTGTGGAATGCAGTAACAATTTGAATTTTCACATGAAAGGTAATTTAAGTAATATTGGGGATGGTATTTAAATCATTGACTGATGGACTTTCTGTATCATTGTTATATGTTTTGCTATGCTTTATTTATGTTTCCTTTCATTCTGTATCAGATTTCCAAACTTGTGTATCCAGCACGTTACGAGAAGAAAAGCCAGTGAGGTGATTGAGCACAGGATACTGGAGTCCATGAAGCTCGATAAGCAGGTCAAACTGGGAAACCTCAACGCCCAAGCTGATTTGTCAGGTACGAAATACCGCAAGCTGATTTGTCTGGTACGAAATACCGCAAGCTGATTTATCTGGTACGAAATACCACAAGCTGATTTGTCAGATATGAAGCGCAAGCTGATTTGTCAGGTACGAAATACAGCTAGTTGATTTGTCAGGTACGAAATACCACAAGCTGATTTGTCAGGTACGAAATACCACAAGCTGATTTGTCAGGTACGAAATACCACAAGCTGATTTGTCAGGTACGAAGCGCAAACTGATCTGGCAGGTACGAAAGATCACAGGCTGATTTGTCATGTACGAAAGACTGCAAGCCGATTTGCCAGGTACGAAAGACTGCAAGCTGATTTGCCAGGTACGAAAGATCACAAAGGATAAAATTATTTAGTAGCATAATTCTAATGGTGATTTTAAAGTTTACAGTTCTCAGGAGTTTTTTTGCTAAATTAGATATATAAAACTAATGATGATGTGGCAATGTATCTGAAATATACAAGTACTATGTAGGATATATAATGCCACGAAACACAGATTAATATCCCACCATTTTCTTTCATCAGGCTAAAAAAATTCATTTTTCTTTACTCTTTGGCTTTAGACAGTGTGGCCCTTGCATGAACCTCGTGACCAAATTGAATTTAAACCTTATGTTTTGATATAGTGTTGGTTCATGTTTTCTAGGCATAAACTGCATTTGGACATTTTAAGCAAAATGCAAAAAAATCTTGTTGAGGTCATGTTTCAAAATAGAATTTCATATTGTGAACAAAAATCTTCATATTTTGTTGAACGAATACACCGATTTCAAGATACGTCCAAGTTATTTCCCTATAGAGAACTCTCATACATAATAAGGTGCGAAACAACTTGTTTACATTGCGGGAGTGGGACAAATATTCATCACTGCATAAGTGAATGTGCTCAGTAAGTTTCTCATATGCAGTTTCATCACCCAAATTCAACTGATACACAAACTAAGTAAATGATAAGTATTCAGAGAGTAATTAAAGACATGGAAATATCACAGTATTTCGTTGGTTGTACGAATCACATCCAGAATATTGCTTGCAAATATGACATTGTTTTTATGTTTTCACTTTAGTATTACTAAAGTATTTCTTTCGATAGTATTTTGTATTTCCTACCCTTACATATTTAAAGAGAAGCTGCTTTAGATACATTTTATCATCTTCCTCAATGATTGTATGTTCACTCTGTCCCACTTAGTCATTCAAAGTTCCATTAAATGCACCTCCTACACAGAAGAGCTCTTATCTTGAAACTGGCACATCGAACAGAAGTTTTACCTCTTAAAAAAAGATAGCAAAATGTTAAAAAATGTAGAATCTATTTGTCAAAAAAAGAGAGAAGATATGTCTGCAATATGTGTAAACTTGGTTCTAAAGAATGTACCTGCTTTATATGGTTCTTGATTTTAATCATTGATGTGACAAGTGACACCAGTCTAGTAAATGTATTATCATAACATGCGGCACATTATGATATAAAGTCACTGTGAGTTGTTCTTGATACAATGTATGTAGTAATTGCCTAGACCTACAAAAATTTTATGGTTTTAAATATGTTTTAGCAATAATCCTGTAACTATGTATTTAGACCAAATTGTGAACTTTCATAATAATTCAGTTGTACCACACTAACTTGTCTTCTCTATGTCTAACGTCCAGTTTGTGGGAGAAATCTTATCTACCTAATCAGGCAAATAGAAAGCAGAAGAGAATAGATGATAAATGACAGCGAAATCTTAATCAATTCAGTTATAAAACTCAAAAATGAAAATCTTCAAATAGTTTTACTTTCTTTTTAAATATCCATTTGTGTATTTTTTTTTTTCAGATGATGAAAAATCGCAGGCAAGTACCCAGGCAAACCAGCTAGCGAAGGACATGCAGCTAAATGTCGTAAAACTGTGTTTCCAAGCGTATCTCAGGGACGAAAATGGCAAGATTTGTCACCTGCTGCCTCCCGTTCTATCCTCGGCTATTTATGATAGCAGTAAGTGTGTTACCAAGGTTACTCCACACAAAGATTGCTGTATAGCACCATAGATAGAAATTTTGTCAGATGTTTGACTTTATATTGACTCTACAGAAACATAATCATGACCTATCATTTGATTTTTACTCTTATGAATGGGGATGTGTAGAAGGAATAACATAGCACCAATTTAAAGGCTAGATGGCCTCTTAAGATATGGAGGTTGTGAGTGTTTTCCTGTGATTAGGAAGTGGAAGACTGATAGCATCAGTAGTCATTGTAAACAAATAGTGGAAGTACTTAATAGATATTTCATGGAAATTCTGACATTTGAAAACTTCCGATTCATATACAGTGATTCATATTCAGTGACCTCTTCAGTACAGTCCCAGCCACCACAAATTCATGGCTATAATGAAGTCATTTTGAATTCATTCCCCAAGAAATCAAAATCTTAAACAAACAAAAAAATTAATGCATTGTTGAGGCAAACTGATTCTGATCTTTCCAGCCAGGTTGATAGTGATGGAGATTTACTGAACATATTCTTGGGTAACCAATGTTTCAAGTACCAGATCCCCCCCACCCCCACCCACCCACCTCCTAAAGTTAGAGTTACAATTAATTTGTGCAGTTGTTTGTTACAATGCGAATAATTCTCTGATTTTTCTAGAGGCACCAGGAGCCAATGCATTGAAGATCTGTCGCATGGACAAATATGGCGGTTGTTGTACAGGAAATGAAGAAGTCTTCCTGCTGTGTGAAAGAGTTCAAAAAGGTCAAGTTTACAAAAAAATAAAAAAGAGCAACATGTTACTTCATTATAAAATACCAGCACCTTGGCTTTCAGAGATTTGATAAGTATATTTTGTTTTTAAAGGATATTTTTGACCTGAATTGCATGTATACATTTTTGAAAATTTCTTTTCTTCATTTGATATTCATGTATGTGTATATTTTGATGTAGATGACATTCAAGTTCGGTTTGTGGAACAGGACGATGACGGGAAAACGATATGGGAGGCATTTGGAAACTTTGGTCCATTTGATGTTCACAGGCAGGCAAGTCTCCAAAAGAATTTTTTTTTTTCAGGTCACTCAGATGACCGATTGCAAACTTTGTCTGTTGTTTGTTACCCACAGTGTGTTGCAGACTTCAAACATTTTTGACCACTTGGAAACTACATGGCCATTTGTCACCAAAATTACCATTATAAAAATTTTTGGGGATAGGGGAACAAAAGTTATGAATTTCATAGCTCCTGATCTGTTAAGGCCTTAGGAGTGAAAATTTTCTACTATCCCTTAAAGATCTAGCACAGAAAATGGGTACATAGTTATTCAAGAAATTAATTTCATTGTTGAAAATACAAGGGTATGAACTGTGATGCAGCACATCAGCTTACTACATGTGTGGGGATACATGGCTTTTATACATTGAAGATCTTCATAAAAATTCAGATAGACAACTGGATTTACTTTAAAACTTTTTCATGTACTGTTCTGTTCTTGGGACTTATATTGATTTTTCTGTAAGAGTTACTACCCTTTGCAAACACTCTCCAGTTTATTTTCTGTATTTAATTGAGATTGGTTTTCTGTTGACCACTCTGTGAGGTGTGTACACTGATAGGTTTTGTGATCATCAACAGGAAACCAAACAACTATTACAAAATGTGTATTTCTGACTTGTAAACTTACTTTATACTTTATTGTCCTGGGTTTTTTAAAAATATGAATTTAGATGATATATATAATGACCAATCATACTTTGGTGCTATCTGGTAAACGAAATTGTCAATCCATAAGATTTTAAATCTGCAAAACATGTGTGTGAGAATTTCAATGAATGCTTTATGCGTAAGGAAACAAAATTGTTATCCTTTGAAAGACATAATGACTCTATTTGAAATCTTTCTTGTTTGTTAATAATGACATTGTTAATAGTTTAGGTTTTTATTTCTTCAGTATTTTAGCTGTAGATCAACATGGTGATGTCGTATTGATAATAAATGGAAAAACCCTATGATCTAAACCTTTTCCTCAGCATTTTATGTGTATCCAGTGACTTTATCTCCTGACAATCTCTGGTCGATATGAACAATGTTTTAGTGTTATGTAGGAAACCCAAAGTATTTTGTGTCTGTTCATTTGTTCACCTTCTCTCCTATCAACTCTGTAAGTGAGAGACATTTAGACTTTAATGCTTGGCACAGATCATGTGTCTAGACCCTGAACCAAGGTCATTTGGTGAATATCAGGACACTACCGTAGTTAAAAAAAAATATTTGTCTGGGTCATCATTTTGTTAGCCAAGTTGCGTAGCAAATCTTGGCTTTTAAATTGGCGAAGGGTGGGCGTCCAGTCAGGCGGGCGGCGTCCACAATTAGCTTGTCCGGTCTTTAACTTTCATACTTTTTGGTGCATCTACGTGAGACTTACATAAAATGATCACATTCAAAAGAGGAAGGTTCCTATTTATTTCGAGATCAAAGGTCACGGTCACTTTATCACTAAATGCCATAGATTTGAGCTTTTCCAGTCTCTAACTTTCATACTACTTGGGGCATCTTTGTGAAACTTACATAACATGATCAAATCCAAAAGAAGAAGGTTCCTATTTATTTTGAGGTCCAAAGGTCAAGGTCTCTTTTTCACTATATACTTTAGATTTGAGCTTGCCTCTAACTTTTATATATGTACTTGCTGGTGCATGTTTATCAGACTTCAAATTCTAATGACTTTCAAGATTCATGTTGCTTTTGAAATCCAAAGGCCAAGGTCATCATCACACTAAATACATATTGCGGCCATTCAAATCTTCATACTTATAAACTATATTAAGTACGTGCATGTTTTTACTTCGTGAATGCAAGCGTGCATAATTTTCCAAACTGCAACTCAGCCATACGCATCTTTGATGCGTTTTAGCGATTTTTATGGATAGAAACTGTTATGAATTATCACTGATAGAAAGGTAGAAATATTTGTCCAGGGCCTGAGATTTTGATGGAGAAGCATTATAAGTACTAATTGTCCCTCCCTCCCTCTCCCCCTTCCTCTGACAGAATTTTATCTCAGAGTCTGAAAGATGCACTATTGCTCATTAACATGCAACACTTCTAATTTAAGAGGTCTTTGTTGAGCGATATTCAGGTGAGTCCAGGGATTTTGGGGGGTCTGTAGGGGGTTAAAATGCATTCCCAATGCTAAAAAAGCAGGTATTTTCCCCAAATTTTGTTTTAAAATTCCAAACAATGAAAAACGAAAGCAGGGTAGCCTTATTGTTCATAAATCATCACAGGCCCACATATTACAAGTTTTGTTTCAAAATTGTTAAATAAATCTAATTTTTGGCCTCTTCTTATTTAGATGAAGTAAGCTTTGACCTATCATTAAGTCAGAAGGAATTAAATTATTCCTCAATGCACTGGTGTGATTTTCTCCCTGTTTCTTTTTCCATGGAACATTTTCCCCTATTTCAAGCAAATGTCACTAATTTTCCCAATTGGAAAGGCCCAGACTCTTGAAATCAAGACCTTAAAAAAACCCTGTGAGTGTTCAGGCCTGTGGATATCTTGTTTTATTTAGTTTTCTGTTTGATCTTATTATATTTCTGTTTGATTTTGCAGTATGCCATTGTGTTCAAGACACCAGCGTACAAGAACCCGAACATAGACCGACCAGTGTCTGTTATCATCATGTTACAGAGGAAGTCCGACACCGAGACAAGTGAACCGAAGTCCTTCACCTATTACCCGCAGTCATTCGGTCAGTTTATGCCTAGAATCATCCGAGGTTTTCTTATTGAATTAAAGTAGAAATGTTTTATGTTTGTAAATGTTATAAGTGGCTAACTGATTGTGTATTTGCCTTTACCAGATAAGGATGAAATTGCCAAAAAGAGGAAGAAGACCTTACCAAGCTACCCAGGCAGTAATGGCTTTGGGGGTGGGGGCGGGGGAGAGGATGGTCGACCTAATTTAAATACTAACAGTTTCCTTAATGGAGGTGAGTTTTTAAACCCTAGACATCATTATGCAACTACAACACTGCTTTCCAACAAAACTAATATGTTGATATTACTGCTGCCTGGGGGTGAGCACAGGTGCAGGTGACTCTTGATAGCTCGAACTTTGATCTCCAGGGCTTGAAATTAACATATGCCTGTCGGTCCGTGACTGGTTAAAAGTCTGGCGGATTGACTGACATTTGTTTTAGTCAGTCCGATGGGAGTGGTCAATTTTCTAAAATGTCATTCTGGAATATATGCTTATGAATCTTAAACACATATTTGGCATTCCTCTGTAGATATCATTCGAACCCGATTAGTAAATATTAATCTCACATAAGTATTACAGTATTGTCTGAGGCATATTGAGTTAAATTACATATTTCATTTTACATGTAATAACATTAACGAAATATGTTTAATTATTTCTGGAAAACTTTGGTTGACAAGTAAATTTTTCTGCGGACTGGTTCAAATTATACCCCATCAGTCCGACTGGACTGGTGACATAAAAAGTTGGTTTCAAGCCCTGAATTCTCTCAAAGTTCATGATCTGTCAAAGTAAAATCATGGTTTCAATGTTTCTATATAACTAAAAGAAAATCTACTTGATCTCTTGAACTTCCAATCTATTGTTGATTAGGTGTATACATAGGTAATACAACACACTCTTCATTTTGGGGTAGATAATCAATTGTTGAATTGGTCAATTTTAACCCTAAACCTGTGCTTCTTTTTTGAAAGATTGATTATATGTTTAATTGTATAATTTTAATGATGAATGGATAGCTGTACAATGCCGCATAATTTAAAGAATTGACAGAATGTAGAACTTCTTGCATTTTTACTTTTCACTGATCTTAAAATTCCTTGGCCTCGGTCTTCGGACTACTGAGTAAAGACTGTTGGGGACCAAATGAAATTGATATAATCTACTATATTCATTGGTTACTTCATATCTACACATGAAAACTTTCAAATTTACTTTATTTAGTCATCAAATGCAGTTTAGGTAGACAGCAAATCTGAAAAAAATTTAAAACCTCAGCTGGACTCAAACACACGATCTACAGTTCAGCAGTCAACGTGCTAACCTACTGAGCTACTCAGCTAGGCAATAACATTTGAAACGAATAGACAAATATTGCTGATGTTTATATTTTCATCCATGTTTTAAAAGGAAGTCAGCCATTATGATGATGTAGAGTACCTCCTTAACGACTTCATAGAGACTAAGGGAAATAAGAACGCAATGATGAAAAAGACCCGTCACCCGAAATTACTGACAGAAAATAAGAACACAATGATGAAAATGGCCAATCACCTGAAATTACTGACAGAAAATTAGAACACAATGATGAAAACGGCCAGTCCCCTGAAATTACTGACAGAAAATAGGAACGCAATGATTAAAATGGCCAGTCATCTGAAATTACTGACAGAAAATAAGAATGCAATGATGAAAACGGCCAGTCACCTGAAATTACTGACAGAATTTCTTCTAAGAGGGAAAATCTTTTGATTCATTCAATAACCCTGCCCCATTGAACTTAATATGTATTTACTATACTAGTCATACCTCTGCACCCCCACCCCCCCTTTCCAACGTCCACATGTGTCTCCTATGTAACTAGCGTCTCCAATGTATATGAGACTTGAGCCCTTGTACAATGTAGGTTTGGAAACGAAAGTAAAATCCATGTCTGTGTCCACTAACAAAAACCTCTTGTAATCTCTGTTTAAACACTCGCCATCAAATAACTATAACTGCATTTTATATCAGTATCAATGCTCATTTGAAAAGAAAATGTGCAATTTTGATTAGGCTTAACTGGCAATCGGTTGAAGATCAGATGACTTTGCACTGCATTGAAAGACTTTCCCCAGATGTAGGCCAAATGATGTCACACAGTTTTCTATATACTAAAATTAGAATTATTGACGTTAAGGTTTATAATTGATGCATAAGTATATGATAGATTAATCAGCAAAATTACACGTACTATTTTGTGTGTGTGTAGGCATGTAAATAACTGGTGTTGGGATCTCTAGATTGGAATAATTTTAATACTATTTATTCAATCATTAGTCGGATGATTTTTTGTCAGCAACATAGTTGCCAATATCAAGGTCGTAGAATCCGAATGTGGGGTCATTTAAAAATTTAATCAATTTGAAAATTTTCAATATGGCGTTGCTGGGCACAAGAAAACGAAAAATTACGAGTCAAAATATGAGAGAAAATACTCTCTTATGCACTCTAGAGAAATAAAGAAATGTGATTTATTCCTTGAGAATGGAGGGAGATCTGATTGAAAATAGTCCCAGAGGAAGCTTACAGGCACTGTGAGGCTTATGAGGATGAATACAGTATCACGATGATTCTATAGTACTCTGATACATTGTTATTTTGCTAGACCTGAATGAAAACTCAGTTTCCAGTAAATGCTCCTCCCACCAATTTTCTAAAAGCTTGAGGCACACAATGAATCCACATTCCCTTTTCAACAGAGAGTATGATTACTTGTTAACAGAATAGATCACTAAATGTTGAGTATGATTACTTGTTAACAGAATAGATCACTAAATGTTGAGTATGATTACTTGTTAAAAGAATAGATCACTAAGTGTTGAGTATGATTACTTGTTAACAGAATAGATCACTAAATGTTGAGTATGATTACTTGTTAACAGAATAGATCACTAAATGTTGAGTATGATTACTTGTTAACAGAATAGATCACTAAATGCTTGTTAACAGAATAGATCACTAAATGTTGAGTATGATTACTTGTTAACAGAATAGATCACTAAATGTTGAGTATGATTACTTGTTAACAGAATAGATCACTAAATGTTGAGTATGGTTACGTGTTATAACAGAATAGATCACTAAGTGTTGAGTATTTCATATATTATCGTACATAGAGATGAGTTATTAAACAGATCATCTCATTTGTGACCTACAACTGGGTAACATCATTTTCTTGAAGATCTTGGATGATGCTTTCATACCTGGCTCCACACACTGATTTTATCTTAGTACATGTATTCTGATGTTGTTTGACTTGGTTTTAAGTGTTTGTACACATGTAACATTGCTTTTAAAACTATTCCAAAATATTGATGACCTTGATCTTCTGTTTGACCTTGACCTCATTTGTTGCTTTTAGATTAACATTTTTCTTTGATAATGTTAAAGGAGCTAATGTAGGTGATACATTAAGTACTATCTTGTGGCTCATGTTTTCTCACATCAGTGATAACATTAGTGATTCGTAATCCCCATTTACTTTTATATACTGTCCAGTTTATATAGCATTTAATCGCAGAAAGTATCTTGCGATTATGAATTGTGATTTCTAGTTTATATGCCCATCATAGATGTGTTGAATTATGGTATGGTGCAGTGCATCTGTCTATCGATATGTCTGTCCATCGATATGTCTGTCCGTCCATATGTCTGTCCATCTGTATGTCTGTCCATCCCTATGTCTGTCCATCTTTCTGTGCACCTGATTCTCTATCAGCACCTCGTGTACTTACAAAGCTAGGATCATCAAACTTGGTGCACGTATTCCTAATAATTAAAGGAACAAGTCTTCTGGATTTTCAAGGTTGAAGGTCAAGGTTAGACTTACACTGGTAATTTTTAAGACATAAAACAGAGTAGATAGGTTGAAGGTCAATGTTTCCATGGTATTAGTGTCAAAAAGAACTTGAAAAGTAGAAGAATTTTGCTTGTTAGATCACGCTTTATTTGAGTAAAGTCTACCTTCAATTTGACATTTTTAACAAAGCAACGTTAGAAACTGACATTTTATCAATGTTCTCTGATATAAGAGAAAGAACACCCTCAGGCCGATTTTTTTGACTGAAGAATGGTTTATATTTGGATGTTGATCCATTCTTTGATTTGTACTGAAATACTGAATATGGATGTAGTTTGCAGTGTGAGAGTTGCTCAGACTTGTTAATTACTTACATTGTGACTCCCTACATGCAGTGTCAAGGATAACAACCCCCTTGGCACGCAAAAGATCGTTTCCCTGATGTTCGAAAAAGAGTAGGCTCGCTGGGGGCCATCAGGGAAACTTAAACACTCACAACCAAACATATAATCCAATTACTGGTAGTTAACCGCCGTAAAATGGCTGAAATATTGCCAAAACTGCATAAAACCTCAATCAATCAATCAATCAAACCCTACATGCCACTATTACATTATACTTTTGATCATTTCACAATTCTAGTATGGGTATTTTTCAAAGTATTCATAATTTCATCCAGAGTTTTTGGAGCTATTTGAAATCAAGTTCAAGACAATCTCCTTGTTATCCACAAACTGTCAATGGAACTCATTATCATTGAATTAAAATTCCCCGAGCATACACACCAATCACGAGTTGGCATGACAACTCTTTATAAGTTTTAAAAACAGGGATAGATATAGTACCCAAAGGATTAGAATTTATTTGAAGAATATTTACTGATTTTCATGTGTGTCTGAATTACTGTGATGAGAAATGCATGAGTTCTTCTCTTGGTACGTGTGTACTGCCATCACATTAAAAGACTAGGAAGTGATATTAAAGTAAAATTAAATGAACTTTTTAATATTTCAATTTTATTTTAAGAAATCACTAGAGCAAAAATGAATCATTGTCATTGATGATTAAGCTTGTCAACCAATTAGTAATTAATCATACATTTCATTGTACATGGGTGCTCTTTAATACAAAGACTCGCTTTTATTTGCTTTGCATGTTATTGTGTAATTCAATCTTATTAGATTTATTTGGTCAGGTGTGTTCAAGCAAACCCTTCAATAGATCTATGTGTGACCAGGTACAGGTAAATTTAACTTCCTGGAAGCTACCTGTGGTTTTGTTTCTATTTTTAGGTTTATCTTTTGGTCCACCTCAAGGAAACATACCTGTAATGGTTAATGACTCGGGTAAGTTATGGGACTTTTAAACACTGATATTATCAGCATGATTATATCTATATTCAGGACTCAGATTAAGGAAGTTATTTCTAGCCCTTGTAAATTTATTTGAGAAAATATGGATTTCGTTTTCTTTAGTGCATGTAATCTTTGACTTCTGATTTTGTTATGCCTTTCCGCTACAGAACAATCTATGTCCAATGACAGCGTACACAATTCTTCACCACCTCCAAAGATTTCCAATGTTAACAAGAGGCGCATTAATAAAGCCAAACGTCAGGGCATCAAGACGGTAGATATAGAGGTGGACAGTGGAAGGGTTCAGGGCCTGCCCACCATCATCACCGAGCCGTCCCAGCTACAAGTGGCTGGGCCACCAGACATACGTATGACAACAGCGAATTTCCCGCAACTCCACAACATCAACCTGCAGCATAATATAACACACTTCACGACCCAGAATTTCCCGCCACAAATTTTATTACCACGTGGAGGAGGAGGGAGACCGATGAGTGTTAGAGACTCCTCCAATGACAGCACCTCGTCAGGAATGGACGAGATTGACGCAACGGTGTGTGACAATGTGACAGAGTTAATCTCAGACAAAGACGACGATTCTGTGGTTGTAAACAAGGACATCATGATGCCGCAGGAAAATAGCCCCGACTCGGGCAGGGACACCCCCGATGATATTGAAAGTGATGGGCACGCTGGAGTAGCCATCCACAGAGTCAGCACCAGTGAAACTAGCGACATTTATACTAAAACAGCAGGGCCAAAACTGGACAGTGCATGTGCTAGTGAAAGTGAAGTTCTATCCACCCCTGTGGAGACTCAGGAGGCAGACTTAGCAGCAGAAACATCTATGGCAGCTTTAAGGATATGTGATCAAAGTGGTGAGAGCAACGATTCTAACCTTTTTTTTTTAAGCAGGTCTTTTCTTCTTGTGCTAAAGTTGCGAAGGCTTAATCTTGCTTAGTATAAGTTGATAATTTTATCAACAGCATGCAGACCGAGTCTTGGCTGCAGTTTTGTAGCTGCCTGGTCCAGATATTCCAATGCTTATGACCAGAGAGTTACAGAACTGAAGCTAGCCTAGTTCATACAATGTATAGACTAGACACCATAGATTTCTTACAGTACTTAAGTTGATGAAATCACCACTCAGCATCAATTCTCACAGGAACTTAATTCTGTATAGATTAATGATAAATAAGTCAAAGTGAAGGGTGTAATTCTGTGTACCGGTAGATTAGTGATGAATAATTAAAGAAAAGGATTTTAATGCCATAAGTAAATTCAATAGGACTTAACTTTTTATAGATTAGTGATAATTAAATTAAACTGAAGGACTTAATTCTATATAGATTAGTGATAAATAAATTAAACTGAAGGACTTAATTCTGTATAGATTAGTGATAATTAAATTAAACTGAAGGACTTAATTCTATATAGATTAGTGATAAATAAATTAAACTGAAGGACTTAATTCTATATAGATTAGTGATAAAATAAATTAAACTGAAGGACTTAATTCTGTATAGATTAGTGATTAAATAAATTAAACTGCAGGACTTAATTCTATGTAGATTAGTGATAAATAAATTAAACAGAAGGACTTAATTCTATATAGAATTTCGACCTTCTGAATGCAAGGATAAGAGCAATATTTTAGCCATAACTCTGTGTTATGTAAGCAAGGACTCAAATATTTTTATGTTTACAAACAAACCAGTGATTTAGAAATGTTAATTCTGTAATTTAAAGCATCTCAATTTTGCACAGTCACAAATTTAACTTTTAAATGACACATTTTACTTAAAGAATACTTGAAATGTGATATATATAATAAACTTAGATTGATATCCATTTATTTTGAAAACTTTGTAAACAATAACACACCTCAATCTTTGTTTACAAAGCAAATAATAAGCTTTTGTTATAATATGTAACCTTAATTTTGTTGTGAAACCCTTTAAACACATTAAATAGTAGATTTTGATTATTAAAAGTGAAAAACAAATGGGGAAAAATCGTGAATCAGTCCCTTTAACACTTGTTTAATCTAAAATCTGGCGGTCGTTAGCACTGCATATTATACTATTTATAGAATTACAATATGTGAATGGTAGAATAAAACTGTATGTAGCAATTTAAAATTAAATTAATATTTAAACATGCTAATTAACTAATTCATATCATTGTTTTTATATTTACTAGACGACTAATAAGAGAGATAACTTTCTTCTGTTTTAAATAGTTTAAAACATCGACTTTATTATTCAAAGCATGTATGCACAGGTAAGATTAGCTGCAGAACTGTAGCTCTCGGAAAAAATATTGGGACGGATCCGATCTGATTTTCTATTGAGAGCTACGGTTCTGCTTAGGTAAGATCAACACCATGTAATTAATAAGCCGATTTAGATTTTAAGTGTTGTGTGTAATTATATAAAGTAGGAATGTGCTTTAACATGTAACATGAAATAAGCTTGTCGAAGCCACACTACTATCCAGTAGTCACTTCACAAGGTATGATAGTCTCAGTGTCACTCGGTACTGGTCAATTTACAACGTGGTTGAGTTAAGGCTTTCCCCATAAAATTTTTAATACCAGTGCTGTACATAAATATACTTTACCGCACTGGCACATTGCACGACGTCACAATGAAAACTACGTCATGACGAAGGTCATGACGTACATATCTACAGTCCTTTTGTGGTTGGAAATGTCAAAATATTGTTTCGTTATTTACCACCGCTGTCAAACAGTAAACTGCAATCGCGTAAAAGTTTCTGTCAAATGGGTTATATTAATTCTCTTTGATATTGAAAAAGTTTCAATTTCTTCTTTATATAGCGTACATGTTAAATATAGAATATCACACTCTAATGTTGATCTCGGACCTGGGATTGGCCCCGAGAGTTGATCTCGGCCCGAGCCCTACGGGCTCGGGCCGAGATCACTCGAGGGGCAATCCCAGGTCCGAGATCAACATTAGAGTGTGATATTGTTTATATCATATACCTAAAACACAACAAGTTCATAAACATTTTTTTTTAAAAATGGGGGGGGGGGGGGGGGGGGTATTGACCCTAACATAAATACATGGTATACTATACAACGATATTTGACTATTTTATTCCTTCGGTGAGTTTACTTTAATGGTTATGTTTCCAGTACTATTGGCATTGTGAAACATGCTAAAGTCTGGGTTTTGTAGCTTTATTCCACTGTTGGTCACAATAATTGGATGATTAATCATGGACATCCCCTCATGTAGTCTAGAATCTGGACGTTTCAATTAACTGAACTGCTTGGCTGCAGGGCTTTCAAAAGTAGCCGGTAGCCGGCGGATTTCCGCCGCCTATAGTAACATTAGGTGCCGGCTACTTTAGTGACAAAAATGTATGTCCAATGAAAAAAACTTTTATAAAACTTTAAACATCTTCCAAACTTTAGTAGACTCAGAAATCGCGGCCGTTAGGATGTAAAAACGTGTTTACTTGCGCTAAATTTAGTTCAGGTAAATACCGGCACCTGATTGGTCGTCTGTTGGTGTAGAAAATAATACGTCAATTGCAATAGTCGGAAAGCCTCGGATTTACCCAATTCGTGACAACACGGACGAGAAGTTCCGAAAGATAACAACAAGTCCTGAACGTAAAAATCAATGATGTTGACGGAATGAAGAGAACAAATACCTTGTTCAGTTTCGGCTTTAAAAAGGCCAGAAGTGAAAGTGACACAAGTATAATATCAATCAACAATTTTAAAGCGAAAACAGAATTTAATCAGGAAAGATTTCAGACTTGCTATTCTTTTTAATTTGCAAATGCCCACGTGGTATTAAATAAAAACGAAAGTAGAATTTTTCAGCACAAATTCGCTATGTTACCAACAAATTTGTAGCTGTTAACTTGAATTTGTGGAAAAATAAAATTATAGGTCATTTAAATGTTACTTATTAATTTGTAATAAAGATTGTTTGGGTTTTATTTAAAAAATATTGGGGTGAGCAAAAGCAAAAGGTCCCAATGGGTTTCATGTCAGTCTTGGAGAAAAATATTACTCCCAGTGTAAGTTAACAGACTTTAAGGGACCAAATGAAAATAGAAATATAGAGTTGTGTTAATGGTGAAGAATATTCTTAAAATATTGGGAGTGTAACTCTTATTTGCAATTCAATAAAAAAAAATGATTAAATACATGTAAACTTTTTTTTTTATAACATACAATGTATCCGTTAAAAAAGGAAGCGAAAGCTGACAATACAGGTAATTAGAACAACTATAAATATAATATATATTGATGCTTTATTATATAAAACTGGTGTTGGTTGTGATCTTTATTCTTCTTACATTTTACTTTAATCTGCTTACTCTTGGGTGGCAGAGATTCAAGCAAAGACACTTAAAAATTGATTGATACAGCATTGCAAAAAATAATTACATGTAGTTATCTTGATGCACTTTATTTTTCATTTTGCATCAAAATTAGTACTTTGCAATGTTGAATTTTTTAAAGTTTTTGCATGAACAGAAAATTTCACATATGAAACAATCAATTCATGGCAAAAGTAAAAATTTCAGGCAAAAAATTGACAATTTCAAAGCTGCATTTAAGTGCCAGGAAACCGCCAGAATGCAGGATTTTGCGTCATTTACCCCAGACCCCCGGCCGTAAGGGCGCCGAGCATAGCTCGGCGTGCGATACGGCTGCGCCATTCGCATTGGATCGCCTTCTACTTTTTCATTTCAGCCTCCTACTTTTAAATTTGTTGAAAGCCCTGTGGCTGAGAAACTCGTCATATCTATCGCTGTGCTGTTCATGTACATGTATATACTATTAAGCAGCTCCTAGGGGCCTGCTAATGAATACTAAAATTGGAAATAAGTGAATTATTTTTATTTCTTTTTTCGGATTTACCAAACTCGCCCGTTTTCATTATTTCATATAATTTGTAAGAGTTGTAGAACTTTGTTTACGTGGCGTCTTCGTATGAACGGGAATGTTTACAGATCTGATGCTGCTATTTATTTGCTTAGGGAATATGTTACCTTATACTGAAGTAAGTTTTTTTTTTTTACCGTTTCCCATCTGTTTAGCATCTATAAGTCGTTGAAAAACGTCGGAAGATATTGGTTCTGCTTTTCTCGTTTTATTGCCAAGTCCTCGGGATTTTAGATTTCAGAAATCGTTTTAAAGCAGTTTTCTACATCAAAATTACCGTAAATTAACATTTTGATCTCCATTAGGACCGGGAATTTCTAATAATGCTTTAGTATCACCCTCCATAATCCTCCTACTGTTTTCTGTCGCCTAGAATGTTGATTGTTTTTAAATGAAGTTAAACGTGTTATTGTTCTAAATAAACAATTGTTACTTGGGTTACCCCCCTTTGCTTAGATACTCACTACAATTTAGCGCTGTTTTTGAAAACGTTTTTATTTAATTTTTCTGCTTAAATTAAATTTTGTCGTGGAAGAAAGTATTATATTTGAAAAAAATTGTGTCTAACATCATTTTTTCATGTAGTTATGTTAGATTTCAAAAGATTAAAGAAGAAATAGCCATTTGAAATTTGAGGGCGAGACAGCCCCTTGACAACGGGCCGAGACAGAGATATCTCGGCCCTTAGGGCGAGACAGCCCTACCTACTTGCAGCTGTCTCACCCTAGCCAAGATAGGTGTATCAGGGCTGATACACTACTAGGTATATGATATAGTAATATCCATATTATATTGTGATATTGATATCGCCCTTCATCTACACGTATAGCTACTTTCACAATGGACTCATTTGCATAAACAGGGTTTCTGTACATAAAAATTTCATCATTGGCACGACACCCCGAGGTTTTTAAGTGAAAGATGTTTCATTTATGTGACATGTGAACTTCAGTGCCAAAGGAAAGTTAGGGGAGCAAGTTCTGGCTTCAACAGAAAATATGTTTTTCAGGCTAGATTCAACTTCGTATGTGCAAAAATCGCTGTATCTTGCATATTCAATGCAAAAATTAGACATGTTACAAGTCACAATAAACTTGCTCTCAGCACTTTTCAAATTAAGAAATCAATATGCTTTGAAGTTATATTAACTTCAACTTGCATTGATATCTGGATATCGTGCCAATTCTATGATTTATACATACACAATACGTTTTTATCTTGATATTTGATCACGTGATAGAGAGTTGATGTTGAGACTGTCGGTCTGGTGAAAAATGTATATGAGGTCAATATGCACTTAATGATATATACATATTGTTTTTGTATAAAAGGGTTGTTTTTACAGAATTTGTCACAAATTGATCTGTTTATGAATGCTTTTTTTCCTGATATATTTCTATGGCCCTACTTAACACAACTGCGAAATCTTTCTTCTGATCTGAATTCTCACAGGTCCTATCAGTTGTAACCCTCCTAGCTTGGATTGACTTCACAATGGAGAGTCTTGAATTGGTCTTTCATTTAATTTCATTTCAAGTTTGATGGGAAAATACCCAACAGATAGTGTCCATGTTCAATAGCAATCTGCTTGGCAATCTTCGGAATGCTCTTCCTTCTTTTGAATGGAAGTGTGTGTTGAGGGGAAATAAGAGATTGGTTCATTAAGTACCACATGTGGCTTTTGAATTTTGAGAAAAATGAATGATTGTTTCCTTTAAAATCTCGAGTATTTCCTTGATCTACCTCACTTGATCTATACATATGTGGTGGTTATTTGGTCAAACAGGATGTTGCCTTAATAATACTAATTGCCTAAACCCATCAGGGTTTGGAGTTTTCTGGAATTTTACCCAATTTTCTAGAACTTTATTCCCATATATCATGTGGGAAGGATTTATCTCAGAGAAAAATTCAAATTCATGATCAAACATGCCCTATCACATTCGTAATTCATTTTCTTTAAAAGGCAAAGTAACGATAATTAATAGTTCTTCTCTGTGTGAAAAAAATGTCTTTATTGACGGCATTGTCATGTTTCATTCATTCGACTTTGAGTAATTTTAATGTCAACAGTTCTCATGTTTACTCATTAGAAACCCTAACTGAATATAGTCAATCAAAATATTAAAAGCTAATTCATTTAATTTGTCAAGAATCTGTTTTTTGGAGCAGAATCAAGGTTTGGTTATGGCTGTCAGAAACAAATTACATGACCCAAAATATAAGTCTTTGAAAATCTGGACTCGCAATTTTGACATTCTCACGATGTAAATAGAAACAGTCAGGCCGCAGAATTAAGTTCTCACGTAAAAATAAAAATGAATCTACAGTATTACTTGCTGTGTAGAATAAGAACTAAACAGACAATCACATTCAGTTATAATGTAGGCTGATGATATGTAGAACTGATTATTATTTTTTACACTACACGTACTTGTATCTGATTGATAGTCCAGACAGACAAGGACGCAGTGGCCCGCACCACGGAGAGGACGGTGAAAGCCCTGCAGACGTACGCCTCCACTGGAGACATCAGACAACTCCTCCTCGTACAACGCTACCTCACGTCAGTACCGGACCAGAATGGAGACATGTAAGTACCTCACGTCAGTACCGGACCAGAATGGAGACATGTAAGTACCTCACGTCAGTACCGGACCAGAACGGAGACATGTAAGTACCTCACGTCAGTACCGGACCAGAACGGAGACATGTAAGTACCTCACGTCAGTACCGGACCAGAACGGAGACATGTAAGTACCTCACGTCAGTACCGGACCAGAACGGAGACATGTAAGTACCTCACGTCAGTACCGGACCAGAATGGCGACATGTAAGTACCTCACGTCAGTACTGGACCAGATCAGCGACATGTAAGTACCTCACATCAATACCGGACCAGAACGGCGACATGTAAGTACCTCACGTCAGTATTGGACCAGAATGGCGACATGTAAGTACTTTACGTCAGTACCGGACCAGAACAGAGACATGTAAGTACCTCACGTCAGTATCGGAACAGAATGGCGACATGTAAGTACTTTACGTCAGTACCAGACCAGAACGGAGATATGCAAGTACCACACATCAGTACATTAGCATTTCTAATGTGATTGTTTGAAATTGTTCTTCACAAGTCTTTTAGGACAGGCAATATCTTAACACTATATAGGTATGGCATGAATTTTAAACACAGTAACATGAAAAGACATTGAATTGGGATCTGCATTCTTGTGCTGACATGACAAAATACATGTAAACCTAAAATCTGATTTGTGAAGGTCCTTTGTCTGTTTACAGTCCTCTGCACACAGCCATCATTAACGGGAACACGGAGGTGGTGAACAATTTATTGGATGTCATGCAAACAATGCCGAACCTCTGGCTAAAGATCAACGCTTACAACAACTTATTACAGGTAAGAAGTCCAAAAATGTTCATCTGCAAGATTGTTAATCTGTGCGTGTAGTGGAAGAAATCACTGATTGTGTTCCTCCGTATTTCATTTCAGACACCCCTCCATTTGGCTGTTCTTACCGGTCAGGATAAAATCATTGACCGTCTTCTGTGTGGGGGAGCCAACACAAAATTGCCAGACCGAAATGGCAACACCCCTGGTCATCTGGCAGTCCAGACTGGCAATACAAGCTGTTTGGCTAAACTCCTAAAGTATCAACGTCCATTCTCTACGCCCCAAAATCCATTCCCTGAACTCAACATGAAAAACTTTGATGGTAAGTTTTCAAATGATTACAAGCCTACTGTATGTGTATTTATATGAGTGTATGACCCTGTCAGATCTGATGCACTATTTAATGTAATCATGATTTAGTGCATCTTCTATGTATGCTGATGGATAAACAGAGAATTTCATATTTTAATGCATCCATGAATTAGCATGAGTCTTGCTTCACCGCCAAAGGCCAAGGAAATTTTGAACTGTTAAAATAACTACACATGCAGTATTCTGCACTAGGATATTTTATAACCTTACAGCATGCTTGCTATTAAATTCATTCCTTAAATCATCACCCATTCTCTTCCCCCTAATCACCCATTTTCTTCCCCTTAGGAGTGGAGTTTCTTTAAGCAAGTACAATCTATTACAAAAGTAACACTCCTATTTTTAGCTCACAGTACACTAGAGTATTAGTAATTATCCATTGTCAATTAAAATTTTTACACTAACTAGCACGTTTTAGAACACTGCAATGATTAAACTATTTTGTCAAATATTTTGTGAGACTAAGAAAGAGGTCACATGATTTCAGGTTTCACACCAGCTCATATAGCAGCCCAGAAGGGAAATCTCCAGGCCATGAAATTAATTGTGCGCTGCAAGGGCAACATTAACATGGTGGATGGTAAAAGTGGAAAAACACCCCTCCACTACTCGGTAGAAGAAGATGATTTAAGTGTCAGTAGCTACCTCATTCTCGAGGTGAGTGTGAAAAATAGAAACTCGAGGATGACATCTCTGTAGCCAAAGTGTTAGGACTATTAGTTATCCTTAAGTAAATGAATTGAAACAAAAACCTCTAATTCAGGAATTGACAAATCTCTTGTACAGTTGTTCTTAGTGTGCTGTCCTTAAGATTTTTAATGGCTAAAAATAGAATATGAATATTGTATATGACAGGCAGGAGCTTCTGTGGATGCCGCCTGCTTCAATGGAAACACAGCTCTACATATCGCCTGTGGTCGACAGAATAGTGGGATGGTGGCACTACTAATGGCGGCTGGAGCCAATCCAGAAATAGAAAATTCTGAGGTTCTGAAAACCTATCCGTCTAGTGAAGATGACGAGGAGGAAGAGTCAGACAAAGTCTTACCCGGACACAAGCCACATCATTACGCAGCTAGCAACACAAGAGTGCGTACTAGTTAACATCTATCCTTATTCATTCGAAACTCACTATTTTGTATTTATATGCCTAAAACACATCCATATCACTTCTCAGCTTGACAAATAAAAAACCCCAGGTTCATTGAATAACCAATCTAATTAAAATCAGATCCTAAGATATGCTCACAGTTGCTACAATAGGATCTTACATAACCCCATACGGGGTAACGTCCGCATGACCTTTCGCTTGGAATATTCATGAAGACTATCAGCCAGTCAGATTGTTCCATACAGACAGCGATAATGGCTATTTAGCGGTTCCCAGCAATTCATAAAAAAGTTGCCGTAATTTCTCTCCCATAAAGTGTATTCCACACAATAGAATTGTATATTCTCACATAAGAAATTTTAAACTTTCGCAATAATGCCTAATCTATTCCGTTCATACAAACAACAAAACGTACGATATAAAATACAACCAAATGAAAATAATTGTGAGTTGTGATTTATGTATGATTAGGGATGGGTACGATTTGAATAGTTTTCAAGATGGTTTGCTTAATTAATGAGAGGAATATAACGCAAGTCGACGTAAACGGTGCATAGTGACGTCACATCTAGTAGCAATGTTTTTTCTTTCAAACCAAGCAATCACAGCCATTTTCCTTGAATTGTAAACACCAACGACTTCATAGGCGACATGGTGATTGGCTAACGTAAAGTTCACATGAACATGACCCTTAGTCAGATTATGTCAGATCTTCTTACGCAGAGTCTATGGCATGGATCTTAGAATTCTGATTTTAATTAGATTGATAGAATAACTCAAGGAAAGAAAAGTTTTGATTGATTTCTAGATGCAGACCTCTCCGTTTTTGATTGTAGTATGTAGATCATCAGGTCCTTTGATTTCTTTTTATAATACTGGATGACTATAAACAGATACTGAAGATCCTGAGTGGTGAGCCTTATGGAGGGGACTCTATTGGAGGTGTCAAGAGTATCTCAGAAAGGACTAATCTGTACCTAGACACTAGTAGTCTGCTGGCCTCTGAAGACTTCCAGACGGATTCAGCAAGCTCCCCGGGTCATGTGACGGAGTCCCATACCACTCCCCTCACCTGTCCACCCACCATCAGTGCTGTTTTATCTAGTAGTGAAGGTACAGTGAAAATTTACCCCAATATACATACTGTAAAACTGTGTCAAGTCCACCATCAGTGCTGTTCTATCTAGTAGTGAAGGTACAGTGAAAATTTACCCCAATATACATACTGTAAAACTATGTTAAGCCCACCAGCAGTGCTGTCTTGTCTAGTAGTGAAGGTACAGTGAAAATTTACCCCAATATACATACTGTAAAACTGTGTTAAGCCCACCAGCAGTGCTGTCTTGTCTAGTAGTGAAGGTACAGTGAAAATTTACCCCAATATACATACTGTAAAACTGTGTCAAGTCCACCATCAGTGCCGTTCTATCTAGTAGTGAAGGTACAGTGAAAATTTACCCCAATATACATACTGTAAAACTGTGTTAAGCCCACCATCAGTGCCGTTCTATCTAGTAGTGAAGGTACAGTGAAAATTTACTCCAATATACATACTGTAAAACTGTGTTTAACTACCCAGCATTTGCTCTGTCCTGACATGTAAATGTCAAAAATGTCCTTCTTCATGTGCACTCAACATGTTAGTGAAAGAGACTGTTACTATAAACAGATGGTGACATAGAGAAAATCAGCTACCCAGTGCGTGTGCAGCTGTCCAAGTTTCTGGACCCCCAACAGAGCGGGCGTGACTGGGTGACCCTGGCGGAGAGACTGGGACTGCGACAGTCGGTGGAGGGGCACCAGGGAGGATTCAGCCCCACCAGACTCCTTCTGACATTTTATGAGGTATACTTGAAACTTTCTTCTTCAGGAGAGTGTGTGAAGTCATTTTATCACTTTTAATGAAATAAGTACTGTAGATGTGTTAAGTACATTGGTGCATATATCACACTCTCTTGTGTATTGAAAGTAACATTGTTGTGTGTGGAATTCATGTGCTTGGTATTTCAAAATTTCAAAGATCATTCACATTGTATAGCCTCATGTACACAATTACACACTTATTGTACTTTTAGTGTTGTACACAACTACACACTTATTGTACTTTTAGTGTTGTACACAACTACACACATATTGTACTTTTAGTGTTGTACACAACTACACACTTATTGTACTTTTAGTGTTGTACACAACTACACACATATTGTACTTTTAGTGTTGTACACAACTACACACTTATTGTACTTTTAGTGTTGTACACAACTACACACTTATTGTACTTTTAGTGTTGTATACAATTACACACTTATTGTACTTTTAGTGTTGTACACAACTACACACTTATTGTACTTTTAGTGTTGTACACAACTACACACTTATTGTACTTTTGGACAGTGCATAACTATAAATTGTATTTTTAGTCTTATACACACCTACAAACACATTTTGTTATTCACGATAGTCTAGTGGTTTATTATTTGCGATAGTCTAGTGGTTTATTATTTACGATAGTCTAGTGGTTTATTATTTGCGATAGTCTAGTGGTTTATTATTTACGATAGTCTAGTGGTTTATTATTTGCAATAGTCTAGTGGTTTATTATTCATGGTAGTCTAGACAGGTGGTTTATTATTTGCAATAGTCTAGTGGTTTATTATTCATGGTAGTCTAGACAGGTGGTTTATTATTTGTGATAGTCTAGACTAGTGGTTTATTATTTGTGATAGTCTAGACTAGTGGTTTATTATTTGAGATAGTCTAGACTAGTGGTTTATTATTTGAGATAGTCTAGACTAGTGGTTTATTATTTGTGATAGACTAGTGGTTTATAATTCGCGATAGTCTAGTGGTTTATTATTTGTGATAGACTAGTGGTTTATTATTCGTGATAGTTTAGTGGTTTATTATTCATGATAGTCTAGTGGTTTATTATTCATGATAGTCTAGACTAGTGGTTTATTATTCGTGATAGTCTAGTGGTTTATTATTTGAGATAGTCTAGACTAGTGGTTTATTATTTGTGATAGTCTAGTGGTTTATAATTCGCGATAGTCTAGTGGTTTATTATTCACGATAGTCTAGTGGTTTATTATTCATGATAGTCTAGTGGTTTATTATTCGTGATAGTCTAGACTAGTGGTTTATTATTTGTGATAGTCTAGTGGTTTATTATTCGTGATAGTCTAGTGGTTTATTATTCGCGATAGTCTAGTGGTTTATTATTTGTGATAGTCTAGTGGTTTATAATTCGCGATAGTCTAGTGGTTTATTATTCACGATAGTCTAGACAGGTGGTTTATTATTCACGATAGTATAGACTGGTGGTTTATTATTCACGATAGTCTAGTGGTTTATTATTCATGATAGTCTAGTGGTTTATTATTCGTGATAGTCTAGACTAGTGGTTTATTATTTGTGATAGTCTAGTGGTTTATTATTCGTGATAGTCTAGTGGTTTATTATTCGCGATAGTCTAGTGGTTTATTATTTGTGATAGTCTAGTGGTTTATAATTCGCGATAGTCTAGTGGTTTATTATTCGTGATAGTCTAGTGGTTTATTATTCGCGATAGTCTAGTGGTTTATTATTTGTGATAGTCTAGTGGTTTATAATTCGCGATAGTCTAGTGGTTTATTATTCACGATAGTCTAGACAGGTGGTTTATTATTTGAGATAGTCTAGACTAGTGGTTTATTATTTGTGATAGTCTAGTGGTTTATTATTCATGATAGTCTAGTGGTTTATTATTCGTGATAGTCTAGACTAGTGGTTTATTATTCGTGATAGTCTAGTGGTTTATTATTTGTGATAGTCTAGTGGTTTATTATTTGTGATAGTCTAGTGGTTTATTATTTACGATAGTCTAGTGGTTTATTATTCATGATAGTCTAGTGGTTTATTATTCGTGATAGTCTAGACTAGTGGTTTATTATTCGCGATAGTCTAGTGGTTTATTATTTGTGATAGTCTAGTGGTTTATAATTCGCGATAGTCTAGTGGTTTATTATTCACGATAGTCTAGACAGGTGGTTTATTATTCACGATAGTCTAGACTAGTGGTTTATAATTCGTGATAGTCTAGTGGTTTATTATTCGTGATAGTCTAGTGGTTTGGGTTCTCTCTTGTAACTGGGAGGTGCAGGTTTGATTCTCAATCCTGACATTTGTACCTACCAACACATTGTACACTGTATGTTTAGGTCTTACTAGGTTTGACATAACCATGACACAAGTGGGACTCAAACTCCTGACCTCTTGGTTACGAAGCAAACACTTTCCCTCTGACCTTGTGTCATGGCAAGCATTGGCATGTTAAAGAACCCTCACTGCTATTACCATGAGCACTAGGTATAGGTCTAAATTTGTGGTACTTCTCTTACAGCTGGTCACGTCTCAATACAAGTTAAAAATTCTTGATGGGACATAAAACAGAAACCAACCAACATATTGTACACTGTACACAACTATCTACATATTGTACACTGTACATAACTATCTACATATTGTACACTGTACATAACTATCTACATATTGTACATTTTGTACATTGTACATAACTATCTACATATTGTATGCTGTACATAACTACTTATGTATTGTACTTTTAGTCATGTGGAGGCACCATATCCAAACTGCTTGAAGCCCTGGTTGCCATGGAGAGATTTGATGCTGTGGAGTTACTTAACTCATCCCTCAGTTTACAGACGGGTATGTTCTAGTTTTGTACTGTATATATTTCTGTTAACATGAATCTGGACTTCAAAATACTTGGAGATAATGTAATGGCAGTCTATAAGATTTGAATATTTTTTTCTAATGGCAGATGACTGTAAACAGCGAGCCATTCAGAGAGGTATAACGGGAAGTCGACCTGAAGGTCAAATTCAGGTCATACACTAGCAGTATCATCACCATAGCAACAACAAGCATGGATTCAAGTCTCTAGTGCTAAACCTCAGCATTTACCTTAAAAATATGTCATTCACTCTGTGGTTTTAGTTTTGTGGATCTGTAAATGTCTTTGATTTGTCTGAATGAAAAAATCATTACTGGTACAAGGCTTTATAATGTTATTTCAATGATTCTTTTGTACATTGCCAGCTACTGGACTGATATTGGGAGACTGTTTGTAAACTGTATATGAAGGAACCATAGTTTAGAACACCAATGCTGTAACAGTTTAGAACCCTGTGGGTTTCTTGTACATACGTAGTGATGGCATTTTATAGATAGTGTTTATGTATGCTAGGGAAGCATGCCTGTAACCACAATTTTTCATAAGTAGGTAGAAATACCAAGGTTTTCAGAATTCAGAAGGGGGGGGGGGGGGGGGGGGGGGGGGGGGTTGTAAATTTCTGGATTATCAAGGGTTTTGATCTTTTGATGTATGAAACTTGAATTTTGAGAGGCAGAACAGACTAACATAAAGTAAAACAAAATACCATAAAATAGCACAATAGTAATGGAAATTAGCAGTTGAATACTGCTTTTAAGTATATTTTTGGCTTTGATAGTGCTTCACTTTGGGGGGGGGGGGGGGGGGGGGGATGCAGATGCACCCCCTGGTTTATGGGCCTGGTTAGATTGATAATTGTTTTAACTTACATTAGGTAGTAACATAATTCAGTAATCCATTGTTATCCAATAAATGATGTAAAAGCACATACATGCCCAAGAAATTTTAAGCATGTATGCACACAATAAATTAATGTACAATGTTCAAGTATAATGAACAAGATGATAAAGTTTACATTTTATACAACATGTGATGTCACTACAGAAATTTTTGTCGTCAGTATGCGAGTTATTTATTGATAGACAATGAAATGGTTCGATTTCATCATTGATGCAATTAGAGATGAGGGATATAGGAGTGATTTGACAAGGACAACTAGGATTTACGGGGTTTTTAAAACATTTATTTTTATCAGGGCATGTTAAGTTTATAAATTTTACCACTGCTTGTATCACAAATGTATACAGTGGTACATGCTAAACAGATATATATCACATATGTGTATATCAATACAATAAAGCTTGGCTTTACATATAGTGTGTTTCTGTGTTCTTTGACAGAAAGTAAAGTTGTTCATGAAATCTGTGGTCTTTGACGAGTTAAAAAACCTGATCATGAAGTAATGGTATGTTTTCAGAGAGCAAACCCGTTCATGAAATCTGTGGGGTTTTTGCATGATGAAGAGCAAAACCGTTCATGAAATCTGTGTTAACTGACATAGTAAAAATAAGTTCATGAAACATGTTCTCCAAGAGCAAAGTTCATGAAATACATGGGGGTTTTTTTGACAGCAGAGTTGTTCCTGAAATCAGTGTTCTTTGATGGAGAGCAAGGTTGTTCATGAAATCGGTGTACTTGAATGGACTTGGAAGAGCAAAGTTGTTCATGAAATCGGTGTTCATTAAGGGAGAGCAAGGTTGTTCATGAAATCGGTGTTCTTTGATGGTGAGCAAAGTTGTTCATGAAATTCTTTTGGCTGTGTATGGTCACAGTTCTTTACCTAAGATGGGTGGTGAAAATTGCAAATATTACAATTGACTTGCACACTGATAATAATGTTTGGTGAGAATAGACTCAATATACAGTATGAATATAAACACGAAGCATCTACAGACGGGTATCCAGTTCATCTAAATCTAATAACGGCCCACTGAAATCACAAAAGTGTTTCAAAACTTGTAATGCTCATTGAGGAGCGATCTCACAAATTCGGAGTGCAGAATGGTACCAGGGTTATACTGGGCAGCAGCACATGTCATCACCAGAGGGAGAAAATGGTCCAAACTGGGATGGGCCTTTGTAAAGCCTGGGGCAGACTGATAGTCCAGTAATCTTGCTTTCCTATCCTCAGGGGAATAACTCTTATTGGTGAGAACATCATTGAGCCATATTTTGAAGTCCTTAGCCCACTTTTCTGGTTCATCTCTTTGTCCAAAGGAATGTGTAGCAAAACCGCTTCCAATGATCAAGATGTTGCTGTGCCTAAGAGGTGAGAGCACTTCAGCAATCTTTAAGTGGTCCCCCATGTTCATACTTCTCAATAAGGACACTTGTACCACTGAAACATACATGTACAATGTAAGATGTAAAAGTATCTAATGATTATTAGTTAATTATGACATGGTATTGCATCATTCTAGTAAGTCTCATTCATACAAGATATAAAGATATACAAGCTACATGCCTCGCAATAGACAGGGTCCAGTAACTCGCATAAAGTCAACCAAATCAAAAGTTATACAACCCTTACATACCTGGAACATCTGCCTCGGGATAGACCAGTTTCAAAGGAACAAACACTCCATGGTCCAAACCCCTCTTGGTTTCCTCTGCACACGTGATCCCAGCATCTTTGAGGCATTCTTTCACTTTTTGTGCAATGACTGGTGCCCCGGGAACGGGCCACTGTATTTTATAAGTATCCGCAGGAAACCCACTGTAGTCGTAGAGCAGAGTGTGCTGTCTCCCGGCATGGACGGTACATACAGGTTCCTCCCAGTGAGCACTGAGAACCAATAAACAGTCGGGGCGTGGCAGATTCAGAGTTTTTGTAAGCGTTCTTAGAACATCTGCTGCTTTTGAGTCTCTGTCTAACCCCTTCAATATCGGCTTTTCCTTTGCCGAAAGATAAAAGGAAGGTCCTCCTCCATGTGAGAGAAATATAACTGGTTGTGACATGGTTGTATACAATCAATTAATAAATCACCAACGTACAAGCAAGGGGGCTGAGACACTACCAAACGTTCAAAGTTGTGCAGACCAGTGTTGCTTGTCTGCCAGCTGGGAGCTAAGTACTAAACATGTATTTCATGTGCGTACTTTTAAGGAACTTGATGACTACATTCTTGCTCTATAAAATCACGCAATGTTCTCAAATATGTTCTGAATTCTGACAGTGCAACTTGTAAACATTTGTTCAACTAAAGCGAAAATGAAAATAGATTTCGAAAGTAGTCTGTGTCAGTTTAACGCTTGACGTCGACGGCAGGGGAGAAAAAATGTCCACATTTGTGGACGTGAACATAGTGAAATACCTTTGTTCTTGCGAAAAAAGGCACCCAATATGTCGCCTGTACTTGTGTAGACACTGTTTGAAACTTAGATGCGGAGACTGTGTCCAGCATGAGGTAAAGTTTAAGAAAATCCCGATCGTCTGACCTGGGCTGGTGACTAAGCGCAAGTATTGATTGAACACTGTTGAATGACTACAGACATTATTACCTCAGACATGTTTATCATTTGTCACTCCCAAGTAAAACCTGCCTATGTTGTCGTACTGTAAACTCCTTCAGTATGTTTCATTGGTGGGATATTGTGGTATTCATCTATATTTACAAACATTGATCTACATGAAAGGAAGTTCTCATGAATTCCAGTAAACCTCTTGACGTTAAAAATTCGTCGCTCCCGAGTAAAACCTTCCTGTGTTGTACATTTCATTGGTGGAATATTGTGGTATTCATCTAAATTTATTTCACAATTTATCTATTTCATCTAAACGTCACTGGTTCAAACATGAAAAGATGTTTACAACAAAGGATTGGGCATATGTCATTACGTGAAGGGAAGTTCTCGTGAATTCAAGTAAACCCCTTAACATTGAAATACCCCTTAAAAATTATTAAACAAAGGGGTTATTACCTTGACGTCATGTACAGTATGTCTCATAAAGAACTTCTTTTTACTTATTATTGGTATAGTGCAAATATGAATAATGAACGCAATGTCAGAATTGTTGAAGAAAAACTCCTTCCACCTCAAGATATTGTTGATATGTAGGCAGTAAGACTCAGTTGTTATTTGCTAATGAAGCCTTTTGACATAGATCTAGGGGTTAAACTAATATTGACTATCATACTTGGACTGTTGTATAATCTTAGCAAGAATCAGCTCATCTGTTGATAGTGAGCGTAGCAAGCAGCCCAAAGAGCCACTCACGAAACAAGCAGCCCAAAAGGTCACTCACAAAACAAGCAGCCCAAAGAGCCGTTCACAAAACAAGCAGCCAAATTGGCCGCTCCAAAAACAAGCAGCCCAAAAGGTCACTCACAAAACAAGAAGCCCAAAGGGCCACTCACAAAACAAGCAGCCCAAAGGGCCGCTCACAAAACAAGCAGCCCAAAGGGCCGCTCACAAAACAAGCAGCCCAAAGGGCCGCTCACAAAACAAGCAGCCCAAAGGGCCGCTCACAAAACAAGCAGCCCAAAGCAAGCTCTAATGGGTGCACATATGTGCGAAAAAAATTACTCAAAATAAGCATTGAAAGGTGGTGTAACATCAAGAAAATTTTATTCGTCCCATCCTGGGTGCAGTGATCTTGATCCCTTCTAAACAAAGTCTTTGCAACCTGTGACCTTCGTGTACTATGTCAAGGCCTCAGGTGACAGCATTAGGGTTTGTCACATTCAAACCTAATCTCACTGAGTCCAAATTTCACAGTCAAGATGGATCCTGTTGCAATATTTACTAAAGGTGTCAATCCAAATATCTTAGGCAAAGTGAATCTCGCTGAGATTAGTCCAAATATAACAGTCAAGCCAAATCTTGCTAACATTACTTTCAAACCAGAACTTTAAAAAATTATTGGTCATTTATCAAAGGGTGCATTATATGATCAATTGAGCACCTGATCTTGACTCGGAGATGAATGAGTTCACAAGAACATTTTATTTGTGGCATATTAGATGAGTGATGTGTGGATTGGACACGGGAACAGAAAGAATCATCAACTGTGTTTGGTTTCCATGTAAATTATTGATTGATTGAATATTGTTTAATGTCCCTCTTGAGAATATTTCACTTATATGGAGATGTCACCACTGTCGGTGAAGGGCTGCAAAATTTAGGCCTATGCTCGGCATTTATGGCCATTGAGCAGGGAGGGATCTTTATCGTGCCACACCTGCTGTGACACCGGACCTCAGTTTTTGCGGCCTCATCCGAAGGACCGCCCCATTTAGTCACCTCTTATGACAAGCAAGAGGTTACTGAGGACCTATTCTAACCCGGATC
Source organism: Ostrea edulis (assembly GCF_947568905.1). Lineage (NCBI taxonomy): Eukaryota > Metazoa > Mollusca > Bivalvia > Ostreida > Ostreidae > Ostrea > Ostrea edulis. Next base: position 32,626,386 of record NC_079167.1, on the reverse strand, counting down.
CGCACAGGACTGTAAATTATTGCAGTAATAAAGTTAACTTGTGTGTGCATTGTCATGTTTGTTTATCAATATTGAATTGCAGACAATTACTTTTTTTGTTGAATGTGAAACAACCTTCAATCATTTATGAATTTGTTTGTATCATACAGTATACATTGACTGACATTAATAGTGAAATAAAATAATCAGTTTTTAATTGTATTGTTGTATTAGCAAAATGAGAAGTGTAAAAACAGTAGATATCGCAGAAAAGCCATAAAATAGGTCTACAATTAACAGCTGTTTTGAGGCAATACACAACGTCTAATCGGATCGAAGACATGAAACCTATATAGCCTCAACAAATAATTACATTTTAAACCGGTATTCAGTATTTATTTTTCTTGTGGAAGTTTTAATCTGTTAATATATTGGAGAATAATGGATGTGGCATTTTCGTTGATCTCTGCAATAACCGTGGTAGAAATGCCCTTTTCCCCAATTTATGCTGAGTCAGTTTGATGTGCACCTATGTTTACACTCTTTTGTAAATCCACTTCTCAATGCAAAAAATCATAATTCATTCTTAAACTTTGTCTCTTTTTGGTTTTTTTAGGTTGACACACCTTATTGCCCAAACTGTTTGGAAAATATGCCATCTGCTGAGGCCAAGCTTAAAAAGAACAGGTATTGTGCTCACCTGTTTGTTAGTAGGCACTCATTGTCCTCCTTGTAATACATGATACAACAAAATTGGAAGGGAAGGGTTGCTATTACAGTGGAATTGGGTTGTCTGTCTGTAGACAGAATAGTTCTTATTCATCATACTTTACCCAGACTTAATTGCTATAGGATAAGAATAAATCACATCAAAAGATCAAAGATCTGGGCTGAGTTTTACTAAACTTAGTAAGTTCAAGATTTCATCGTAACCTTAACTTACGATGAAAATCCGTCTTATCAAACTTCATAACTTAAGTTACGTTAAAAAAATCATCGTAAATCCACGACAGCCTATGGGCTATCTTAAGTTAATATTTTTTTTCGTAAGTTATTTGTCAACTAAATAAAAATGGCTGCCCTCGACATGTTGTTCAATGTTCCAGAGCATTTTGAGACAAAATGAAAACAAACCTCTGCGTCCTCGTTAAAATTTTAGCGACAGAAGCGAAGTTCTCACACTGTGATAAATATAGAACTTATTGAACGCTAGGCTATAAGTTTCCAAAAACACATAATCAGTTCAATGTGGAAATTTCCCAAATTTTCACCTCCAAGAATACTTTTTAGGATGCCACAGCCATATTTTGACACGGGTTTCAAATCGAGTTCAATCTCCACACAATAAATAATGACATGTGACGTCATATTCTATGTTTTGACATCATAATGCAAATGATGAAGTGGCGGATCTAATATTGAAGAAACTGTGTTCTGTGCAACATAAAATATAAGATACAAACCGCATCTAAAATCAAAGGAGCAATCTCTCTCTCTCTCTCTCTCTCTCTCTCTCTCTCTCTCTCTCTCTCTCTCTCTCTCTCTCTCTCTTTCTTTCTCTTCCCCCCCCCCCCCCCCCCCCCCATGTGTGTTACTGTTTGACTTTATTTTTACCGTGACAATGTCAATTTTGCGTAAAGTTCACATACAAAATAATATATATATATATATTAATTTACGTGACCCTCTCCCGGGCCCACTTTGTGTGCCTGCACGCCAAAAATGAACCATGCTACTATACATGCTAACAAACTCTGTATATCAAATTCTACTGAGGCTTTTAAATGTATCTCGGTGTATCCTTATAAAAATGAGGGGAGGGATCCTAACATGGTAGGTCTACATATAGCAAATTATTTATATTTTATTATACGCAAATGCTGTAATATGATTTATTCATTGTATATAGATATTCGGATTTTGTACAATATGGTGTTGTTCTAATTTGTTCTTTGGAAAATACTCCAACGCTACACTCGGATTATTTTACATTTATAAAATTTCAGGATTATCACAGCCGGGCTTGCTATTAAACAGAGATTTTGACTATTTTTTCCTATATACCGATTCAACAATACTGTGTAGGCGAGAGTCAGAACGACTGTCCCCCGAGCTTGAAATTAAGAAAATGAGTAGTTATATCGGTCTACATATAGAGATAGGGGTACACAATATCCACCCCCACCGCCGAGTTGGTAGAACACATATTTGTCTATTTCCAATACATGTGTACTTCCACTTCTAAAATACTAAGACACGTTTGATTTGTCTTTACCGACCACATAGTGTACACCATTCCGTAACCAAGAACAAAAATGTACATTTTCTGGTGTACATCTTCTACACCCTTTACAGGGCATGTGTTGGTAAATGCACCGAAAAATTCAATATCGCTGAAAAATGGTGAGACGGAAAATCTTCGTACATGTATATGTACATATATTTTTTATGTGAAGTATATATATTAAGAGGATGATTCCAGTGTATTGTACAGTGTATGTAGTCATTTACAATAGTTTGTTGATTGATTGTATCTTGTTTAACGTCTCTCTCAAGAATTTTTCACTAGCTCATATGGAGACGTCACCAAGACCGGTGAAGGGCCTCAAATTTAAGCCTTTTCTCGGCGCTTACGGCCATTGAGCAGTGAGGGTTCTTTAACGTGCCACACCTACTGTGACACGGGACATCCGTTTAAAAAATAAGGTAATCTCCGAGGAACCTTGACATTCACACCAGATGCCGAGCGTTTGGCGATGGAACTGTCACTATCTGTTTTAACGACTTAGGTCTGTCGTGGCCAGTATTCGAACCCCGACCTTCCGCATGCGGGGCGAGCACTCTACCTCTAGGCCAAAGCGGCGGTTGCAATAGTTTAAAATGTATTTTCGTTTTCATATACTTTTTACAATAGTTTGAAATGTATTTTAAAAAGAATATGAATACGATTGATATTTCGTATGCAATCATAAAAAAAACCCACTCAAATATATTTTTGTACAAAATTTTTTTTACATTTTAGTAATTATTTATTTTGAACTTTATTTGCTTTAAAATTGTTAAATCTCCAATGAGGACCTCATCTACTGCTGTAAATCCATATTGAATTTACATGTACTATGAAATACTGAAAGCGAAAGTAACAAATGTGATTGCGCAGCGTCAGATCGTAAGTTGCGAATATTTCGCAAGTTAAGTTTACGATGGAAACTTAAGAACACGTTAGTAAAACAGAAGTATCGTATCTTAAATTAAAACGTACGAAATTCTTAAGTTAGAATTTCTTGCGTAAGATAAGAAGTTTAGTAAAACTCAGCCCTGGCTGATAACCCCCTCCCAATTTCTGGGTGGTACTGGAGTCATCAAACTTCACACATTGACTAGTGTCTATCTCTTGGATTAAGAACTGTGAAGAGACTAAACAGTGATATACGGCCAAAGGGATTTTCCTTGTTTCATTTGGTACTTAACCTCCTGCGTTTTCTATCCAAAGGTCAAGCGTACAGAATGTTGATAAGGAACGCAATTTTTGTTTTTGAAGTGATCTTCATTTTCAACTGTTGATTTTAGGGCTAAAATGTCCAAGGTCATGCAAATTGGACTGTGATGTGTGATTTCATTTTTCTTTTGAAATGCCAAACTTAAAATACAAACTTGCCATTAGATGAGGAATGCTTATACAAACTTGCCATAGGATGAGAAATGCTTAGATCTACTTAGGGGGTCAAAGGTCAATCAAAGGGACTCTGATGGGAGGGTGGTCTCTAGGTCACAAGTGGTTTTCCCTTTCATTTGGATATTTGGATTCACAGCATATGGCTGTCAAAGAAGCAAAACACATTTGCTACAATCTACTACCTTGATCTCTACCCCGGGGAAGGGGGAGGGGTTGAGTTCTGTCAGTCAGAATGGGACAGTTCTAGCTTAACATGATGATTTACTTGAATGTACACATTACATACTACAGATTCCTTACTTAGATAATTGTGTGTAATTTTGGGGAGATGTATTATCCTATAGATAATTTCGCTACTAATGTGGTCCTTTTAGAACAAATTGCTATCTGACACACAGAAACACATAGATTTATTTTTGCAGATGTAGCAACTGTTTTGATTGTCCGAGCTGCGGTCACACCCTGACTACCAGGGCGACCAGTACCAGCATCCCGGATCCTGAGGATCCTAACAAAACCACACCCAAGAAGATGTATTACATGGTCTGCGGATTTTGTCGCTGGACCACCAGAGATGTGGGCATCCAAGACAAGCCAGTCGGTCAGTTCATCTTCTTATTGTAGTCCAGATAGAAAGTAAATCAACGGAGAAAGTTGTGTTTGTAATGAAGATAATGGTCACCACTGCTTTGTTGAAAATGCATTTTACGTTGGAGCAGTTTTAGAGTACTGTAACCATAAGTTTTATTCTCAAATTGCTATTTGGAAATGGGGTTCATGATGAGTATCGTTTATGAATGAGGCAACATACACATAAAGTGGGATAAATATTTTTATGAGAAAGGGGTGCTTGAGAATTTTCGTAACACACAAATAAAAGTTGGTTTATAGTTTATGTTCTATTGGATACTGGTGTGACAGCAGTACAATGTACTAATAAATCATTATAGTATATCTTCTATTGGATACTGGTGTGACAGTGGTACAATGTACTAATAAATCATTATAGTATATCTTCTATTGGATACTGGTGTGACAGTGGTACAATGTACTAATAAATCATTATAGTATATCTTCTATTGGATACTGGTGTGACAGTGGTACAATGTACTAATAAATCATTATAGTATATCTTCTATTGGATACTGGTGTGACAGTGGTACAATGTACTAATAAATCATTTGTTGTATTCTCCTCAGCCAGTGGAGGATGGGAAGATTTGGAGAACAAGGATTCAAAGCAGGTGAGTACTTGCTGTTTACTAACTGTACACAAAATACTTTTGTACAATACTACCTGTAGATTGTAGTTCTTTATAGTATATATTGTACAATCCTACAGTGTGTAATCTAAGTACATTTTAAATGATTTTTGACATTTTTTTTTTAGGTTTTAAAAGATGCTTTAGCCACCTGTGACGTATGACATTCACATCGACCTCTGGGCTCGGAGAATATTATACTTCTAGGGTAGCTAAAGCATCATATTGACTGAAAAAATGTCAATAATTGTTTTATTACATGATTGAATAATTTTTAGAAAATCAAACTCAGCTAATAGAGCTTACCAAATGACACCTGATTGGCTTTATTTGTTTACAGCTAGAGTACAAGAGCTAATAAAAAATGGTTAAAGTTGCACAATTTTATTGGTCAACCAATTGTATCAATTTGTGAATTCCCATTTTATTTTTGGCTCAATGTTGGCAAAATCAAATGTACTCACATTGAAGGTCCTTGAAGGTAAACATAAAGTTCTAGTTTTTAGGTCACCTGAGTAAACTCAGGTGACCTATTGCAATTGGTTTTCGTCCATCGTCGTTCGTTAACAATGGAACATTTTTAACTTCTTCTTAATAACTACCCGTACAATTCTTTTCCAATTCGGTATGAAGCATCATTGGGACAAGGGGGACATAAATTGTAAATTTCAGGATTCCTGCACCCCTGGGGCTTAGGAGCAGGGCAAAAACTGCCCAAAAATGACCAATTTTCAAAAATCTTCTTCTCAAGAACCACACATATGTAAGAAAAACTAAATGCATAGTGATGTAGAGCAGGAAGGTCTCTACCAAAATTGTAAATTTCATTATCCCCAGGGTAGGGGTTCTGACCCAGGGCGGGGCCAAACTTGTTATATAGTGTTTATGTGTAAAACACTTAAATAACATTTTCTTTAGTGCTTTTGATTCTAAATTGAAACTAAATGGATAGAGCAGGTAGTCTTTACCAAAATTGTAAATTTGATTTTCCCCAGAGTAAGGGTTTTGACCCCAGGGTGGGGCCAAACTTAGTATATAGTATTTATGTGTAAGTTTGCTGATACTGTATAAAATCTAAATGCATATTTAGGAATAGCAGAAAAAGATGTACAAAAAATGATGAATTTCACAACCCAGGGTTATGACCTTAGGATGAGTCCAAATTAGTCATATATTTTGATGTTTTAATGTTAACACACCTATTATTTAAAGTCTTTCATCAGTCTATGCACTTTTGAGAGCAGTGAAGTTTTAAGAACACATCTTGTTATACCCCCCGCAACAAGTTGTGGGGTCTGTAGACGCAATGGTTTCCGGGCTCTAAAGCATTATCCTTTCCACCTACCGTCACCATATCATATATATGGACTACCCATGGGATGAAGATGTTCCCTATCGATTTTGGGGTCAAAGGTCAAGCGCACTGGACATCAAAGTAGCAATATGGTTTACGGGCTCTAAAGCGTTATCCTTTCCCCCTACCGTCACCATATCATACATATGGACTACCCATGGGATGAAGATGTTCCCTATCGATTTTGGGGTCAAAAGGTCAAAGGTCAAGCGCACTGGACATCGAAGTAGCAATATGGTTCGGTTTGTCATGCCATTTGTTTTTTACACTCAGAAAAGAGGTAGTTTATACCTATTACCAACGCCCTTTGGGAGATTGGGGTAAGCGGGGGGTATTCTTAGTGAGCATTGCTCACAGTACCTCTTGTTTTTTACTGTTGCTGAACATTAGAATTTAGATTAGATATTCAGAACAGGAAATTTTTTCTAGATTCCATAGCCCATGGAAGTAGTGATACTTTTTCACTAGTATACAGGTGACAGATAAGGCCTGTGGGCGTAAATCTTAAAGAAGTTTGGAATCTTTCTGTGTTTGAAATTAAAGCTTAACCAGGAATTCGTCTATGAAATAAGCATAGATTGATATCCATTGGCATTAGATGATGCACTTCTGTTGACAAAAACTTGTTTGTCATTACTATTTTTCTCAGAAAATAAAAATTAAAAAATACAATCCTCTCACCCACCCCATACTTTTTAAAAGGTAACCTTTGATGATAATATACTAATTAAGTTGAATTGGCCTAACCTGATATTATGACTGGTGTTCACTGGAGCATGCAGTCGACTGGTCAGGCATACATTTAGTATTAGATAACGGAGAGAAAAATTAATGAAAACGTTACGTGAGAAAGTGTCAGACTACTTTTGTCTGGTATTTTAAACTCAGAAGATCAGCGACACTTAAGTTTTATCACACCGTCATTACTTCATTATAATGCCACGAAAATTACATTCAACAAAATTATAGTATTTCAAGTCATTTTTTTTCTTGCTGGGAAATAGAACACAATTGTGGTTTTACATTGTTTAATAATAAAATGAGTAAAATGACATCACTTTGAATTTTATCTATATTCTAGATAAATCATGGTAAACGGTCCCTTTTGGGACGAAATAACTAATCAATATTATTATATGATTGAAAAATTCCAAGCTTTTGAGAATCTAACAAACTTTTTTTGTTTTTACTGCATTTCTTTTTTTCTTTTTTTTTTTCATACTCTTTAGAGGATGCATGGATGGAATTGACAGTTCTCTCACAGTTTTGCTTGCCATCCTGGTGGAAACAATTATTTCTTTATTTTCCCTGGACTATGTTTCTGTTCATTGAAGAAATCATGAATATTTCTATGTATTCTACAGATATTCTCTTTACTTGAAACTTACGAGAAAATTGCTCAGAAAGAAAAAGCTGAAAAAGAGAGAAAGAAATACGTCAGGCGAAGGAGCTACCTCAGCTACACAGTAAGACAGTCCATCTCACTACAATAAAACTGTCCATCTCACTACAATAAAACTGTCCATCTCACTACAATAAAACAATCTCACTACAATAAAACTGTCCATCTCACTACAATAAAACTGTCCATCTCACTACAATAAAACTGTCCATCTCACTATGATTAGTGGGTGTAATGCAATTTTCCTCACTATAGTAAGATGGATTTGTATAGAAACTTTAGTAATGTAGATAGGACAAACTTAATCACAAGCATGGTACATTATTCAGGCTGGCATGGACAAATATGGAATGGTGTCTGTTGCTGCCAAAAGGAAGCAGGGGAACCTGGCCAATCTAAGGTACAGTGACATCATCAAAGAATGGAAGATTTATTTTCATATTCACAAGATTGAAGACCAGGAGCCTGCATTGTTTGTTTTTTGGGCATAAATCTCTGTACATGTTCTGATGCATTGTGTCCTTAATCTCTGTACATGTTCTGATGCATTGTGTCCTTAATCTCTGTACATGTTCTGATGCATTGTGTCCTTGCAATGCCTTTGATGCAAAATACAAAAACAAATAAATAAATAATTGCATTTCAGCATCAAGGAAAATGAAGAAGTCAGTTTTTCTATGGTAAAACCATCTGAGACTGTCAAAATGTTTGATCCACTCCCAGAGAGTATATTCACAGAACCATTACAGTTAGATAAGAGTGAGTAAAATGTTTGATCCGCTCCTAGAGAGTGCATTCACAGATCCAGTACAATTTGATACAAGTGACTCAAACTAATGTCATACATATCATTTCTGATTTCAAATTTTTCATAATTTTAAACCTGATTTGATCAGTGAGCACCATCAGCCAGAGACATGCCTCCCCGGAGTTCCAACCCAGCGAGAGCAGCGTCCTCTACCCGCTTCATAAACACCTGCTCATCAGAAGGTCCCTTAGGTGTAAGGTAAACAGCAAACCGGGACCATGTCTAAGCAATGGTGTCTGGATGAGTGTAGAGAACATGTGACACAGTAGTTAGGGAGTGTAGAGAACATGTGACAGTAGTTAGAGAGTATATAGAACATGTGACACAGTCATTAGAGAGTGTATATAGAATATGTGACATAGTAGTTAGAGAGTGTATATAGAACATGTGACAGTAGTTAGAGAGTGTAGAGAATATGTGACATAGTAGTTAGAGAGTGTAGAGAACATGTGACACAGTCATTAGAGAGTGTATATAGAATATGTGACATAATAGTTAGAGAGTGTATATAGAACATGTGACAGTAGTTAGGGAGTGTAGAGAATATGTGACATTGTAGTTAGAGAGTGTAGAGAACATGTGACACAGTAGTTAGGGAGTGTAGAGAACATGTGACATAGTTGTTAGAGAGTGTAGAGAACATGTGACATAGTTGTTAGGGAGTGTAGAGCACATGTGACACAGTAGTTAGGGAGTGTAGAGAACATGTGACATAGTTGTTAGGGGGTGTAGAGAACATATGACATAGAAGTTAGACAAGGAATGGAGGAAACATCCAACTGGTTATAAGTGAAACAATAAATAAAATCAAATAAAACTGGGCCTCCTTTAGATATATTAAATGAACCTTGAACTTAACATTAAAGGGATTTGAAAGATTCTCGTTCATTTTTTGGTAATTATCGTGTTGAAAATTTATTCATGTACATGAACTTATGTCAATTAGTTACAAATGAAGTGCGAGTTTGTGCTTGTTGTCTTATTAGTTCACCTGAGCTGATAGCTCAAGTGAGCTTTTCTGATCACCTTTTGTCCGTCGTCTGTCCGTCTTTAAACTTTTTACATTTTCAACTTCTTCAGAACCACCGGGCCAATTTCAACCAAACTTGGCAAAAAAGTATCCTTGGATGAAGGGCTTTCAAGTTTGTTCAAAAATGAAAGGCCATGCCCCCTTCAAACGGGGGATAATCACAAAAATGCAAAAATAGGACGAGGTCATTTAAAAATCTTCTCCAGAAAAATTTACATTCACATGAACGCTTCCTGACATAGTACAGATTCGAGTTTGTTTAAATCAAATCATAAAATTGGATTTATTTTTTTTTCAGGAATGTGAGCACAACTTGAGTAAACCAGAATTCAACCCAATATCTATCAAGTTCAAGATTCAGCTAATTGCCCTGTAAGTTGAATTAAATTCATTCTGTTAGACATGTGACTTTGGTTTCAATAATCAGATGAAATTACAGTCTATATATCGTGTTTCATTTATCAGGCACCATATACCTGAAATAAAGATTTTCTCTCCTCCTGAGCTGGTGCTGAAGAAGGTAATGTAAAGTGTATTTACAGATGAACAACTAGAAAGTCATAAATGTATTTGTACAGCTTAATTTGATATATTTAGCAATGAATTCAAATATTAATGCACAGCTGTATGTACATTTCAGGACTGCAAGGTGACTTTGACCCTGACTAATCCTAGCGCATACAACAGCAAGCTTTCCTTCCTACAAATCGACTCCAAGGAGGATGACTTCAGCAATGCAAAGGTAGGCTGAGGATAAAGTACAATCCTTGATATTTTATGCATCATTGTGTTTTAAACATTAGAGTGAGAGTTAAAGGACACATCTCGTGTTTTCAAAGTATACAGAATTATATGCATTTTGTCTTCCTTATGCTTATAGAAATTAATTGTAATAGTTCGTTCGCTGAAGTATTGCGATAATTAGCCACAATACGGACTTAATTAAAAAAGCCTAGTTAATTAGATAGGTAGTCATGTGGTACAGTGACGTCATATGCGACCTTCGTCGATCAACTTGTTGTAAAAGTAGTGTTAGATATTTTTAAAAACTCGGGTTTTAGGGGCCTAATTTATTTACCATGGATAACATTTATTTCGATGTTGACAAATTTCCCGAGTCTTATATCTTTTAGCCACCATTGCATACAAATAGTGACCCAAATGTAGCGAGAAAAGCGAGTGTGAAATCTGCATAAATTTGCGAGTAAATAATGTTTACATGGGATCACTGTCTAAACACAATTTGGTAATGCCATTTCTGTAAACAACTGTAATTAGGGTTGTTGCTTTTCTAAAATAAACAGTGCAATAATTATTAAATTTATTTTTGGAGAAGTTAGATAGGCCTAAATTATGATACAATTATGTATCATTGACAACTAGGCCTACTGTCACGGGTGCATTTCGAAAAAGAAAAAATAATAATAATGATCAAACTTATTGTGAAAATCACAATACTTTTAAATTATTGTATTAAAGCAATTTTATTAGGCCTAATCATTATTTTTTGTTATCAGCACATTGTTACTTAGGAAGTGGGAGCGTGGCGTGCTGTTGTTGTAAACACGTACGCGTTCCTTAAATGAAAGCATTATAATTCAATTCAAAGTCAGGAAATATTATATTTTATTATTTATAATTGAAAGTTCAATTATCTTTTATCTTTAAATTTCTTTTTTAAAACTACCAGTTGGTAGACACTGCTAGCAAAGTTTTGCCTATTTGTTGTTACAAGGTGAAGGTCAGTTGGTGCGAGTGTGTATTGAATTCGAGAGCAGAACGGAAAGCATATGCCGTAGGCTTATATGTAACAGTGCGTAGCTTCGATAGAACAATTTTCTCACAGTTTATCTACGTCTTTGTCCAAGTGCTTGTTTGAAAAAGTACAGGGACAAATTCTACTGGGGGTTTTTATGGCAAAGTCGTTGTGCCGACAAAAAATATTCACGTCTTGTCCCTCATACCTTCCTTCGAAAATTGAAAAAAACACAGTCCAAATCCTCTCTTCTGACAGCAAGTACACCCTTAAACGGCACAAAACACCCTAATGCAGTGTTATTTACAAGCTGTTAATGTGATAATTGTTTGTTTGTCAATTAAATCTAATCTGTTTATGAAATGGTTATCAACTGTTTTCAAATCTTCTCGCTCGAGGTCACATATGACGTCACAGATAATGGCGCGTAAAATATCGAAGAAAATATGCATATCGCAAGATTTGAATTTCATCGCTTTCAAACCCGAAAACTACGCAAACTGTTTCATTTAAAACACATGTAAAGTAGTTTTAGGCATGAAATGAATTAATTTTGCTGAAAAAATTAAAAAGTTTAAAAACATGTGATGTGTCCTTTAATGGAGTGGTTTCTTCAATATTAGGTGGAGCTGCCAAAACAAGCGATTACTGTTGCTCTTAGAGATGACGCCGCCTTGTATGATGATGGAAGTCAAGGTCAAGAAGTGTTCAAGGACGATCCAAGGTCAGTTGGTATTGGGAGTCATATTTCTGTTCTAGTTACCCCTAGATGAATTGATTGTTTGATCAGTTGTGTGTTTCTTTTCCAGTGTTATAGCTTTCAGAAAGTCGAATAAGGTGGGACTTATTCTGAAGGTCAAGCCGCTAAATCCAGAGGAGGATGTCAAGGTATTTATCTAGATCTACACTAAAGACAGATATGTATAGTCTGTAGTTTGTTCGTCTAGATCTACACTATTGACAAATATGTATAATCTGTAGTTTGTCTGTTCATCTAGATCTACACTATAGACAAATATGTATAATCTGTAGTTTGTCTGTTCATCTAGATTTACACTATTGACAAATTTGAATAGTCTGTAGTTTATTTTATCAGGATCTACACTGAAGACAAATATGTATAATCTGTAGTTTGTCTGTTATTTCATCT
>NC_079167.1:32558358-32613770 GCF_947568905.1 Ostrea edulis | reverse complement strand
ACTGCGACCACCGTATCTATCAAACTGTTAAACTCTCTCTCTCTCTCTCTCTCTCTCTCTCTCTCTCTCTCTCTCTCTCTCTCTCCGCCCTCTCCCCTCTTCTCTCCCTTCTTCTTTCCTCTTGACCCTGCCCCTCCCCTCCTGTTTACCCTACCTACCCCCTCTGATATGATTTTTTTCAGTATCGCGAAAATTATCTGAGTAGACAAGAGCTGGAAACCAAAGGTTTTATTGCTCAAGGTGCGGCCATGCGGGTTAGCGTCATAAAGCGGCACGTGCGGGAGGGGCACGCTCAGGGAGGATAGGGGTATCCCCGACATTTTTTTTATAAACCGCAAAATGGCACATTCTGAGAGCAGAAAATTGCTAGTTTACACAAACTAGGTATGCTTGATTTAAGAGAAAATATTCGGAAAACCCGCTTTCTCGACAGCTCGATCTAATAGAGTTTTAAACTAAAAGGCAAATTCTGAGAATCACTACATGTAAACTCCATGAGTAACATGTATTGTATTGATATTATAACATGTATTGTATTGATATTATAACATGTATTGTATTGATATTATAACGTGTATTGTATTGATATCATAACATGTATTGTATTGATATTATAACATGTATTGTATTGATATTATAACGTGTATTGTATTGATATCATAACATGTATTGTATCGATATTATAACATGTATTGTATTGATATCATAACATGTATTGTATCGATATTATAACGTGTATTGTATTGATATCATAACATGTATTGTATCGATATTATAACATGTATTGTATTGATATCATAACATGTATTGTATCGATATTATAACGTGTATTGTATTGATATCATAACATGTATTGTATTGATATCATAACATGTATTGTATCGATATTATAACGTGTATTGTATCGATATTATAACATGTATTGTATTGATATCATAACATGTATTGTATCGATATTATAACGTGTATTGTATCGATATTATAACATGTATTGTATCGATATTGTAACATTAATTGTATCGATATTATAACGTGTATTGTATCGATATTATAACTTGTATTGTATCGATATTGTAACATTAATTGTATCGATATTATAACTTGTATTGTACTGTTATTGTAACATGTATTGTATCGATATTGTAACGTGTATTGTTTCGGTATTATAACGTGTATTGTATCGATGTTGTAACACGTATTGTATCGATATTGTAACATGTATTGTATTGATATTGTAACGTGTATTGTATCGATATTATAACGTGTATTGTATCAGTATTATAACGTGTATTGCATCGATATTATAACGTGTATTGTATCGATATTGTAACATGTATTGTATCGATATCATAACACGTATCATATCGATATTATAATGTGTATTGTTTTGGTATTATACCGTGTATTGTATCGATATCGTAACACGTATCATATCGATATTATAATGTGTATTGTTTTGGTATTATAACGTGTATTGTATCGATATCGTAACATGTATTGTATTGATATCGTAACATGTATTGTATCGATATTGTAACATGTATTGTATCGATATTGTAACGTGTATTGTATCGGTATTATAACGTGTATTGTATCGATATTACAACATGTATTGTATCGATATTATAACACGTATTATATCGATATTATAACATGTATTGTATCGATATTATAACATGTATTGTACTGATATTGTAACATGTATTGTATCGATATTATAACGTGTATTGTATCGATATTATAACGTGTATTGTTTCGGTATTATAACGTGTATTGTATCGATATTGTAACGTGTATTGTTTCGGTATTATAACGTGTATTGTATCGATATTGTAACATTAATTGTATCGATATTGTAACGTGTATTGTATCGGTATTATAACGTGTATTGTATCGATATTGCAACTTGTATTGTATTGATATTATAACATGTATTGTATCGATCTTGTAACATTAATTGTATCGATATTGTAATGTGTATTATAACGTGTATTGTATCGATATTGTAACATTAATTGTATCGATATTGTAACGTGTATTGTATCGATATTGTAACATTAATTGTATCGATATTGTAACGTGTATTGTATCGATATTGTAACATTAATTGTATCGATATTGTAACGTGTATTGTATCGGTATTGTAACGTGTATTGTATCGGTATAATAACGTGTATTGTATCGATATTATAACATTAATTGTATCGATATTACAACATGTATTGTATCGATATTATAACACGTATTATATCGATATTATAACATGTATTGTATCGATATTACATCATGTATTGTATCGATATCGTAACATGTATTGTATCGATATTATAACGTGTATTGTATTGATATTGTGATGTACACAGTGTTGCTTCCACATTTAATTGTACTATGTACATTTATAAATACAATCAACAACCTTTGCCCGATCGGAGACGGACATTTGTAATTTAATTGTTGGGTTTTCTTTCCCTTATATTTATTTGAATTTAAACACCCTACTTCCGACAAAAAGAGACAGAATTTGAGTAAAGTTAATATACTCAAACAAAATTGGCCAGTCACAATATGTATATTTGAATACCATATTTTGTACCAGAATACTCAGTCCTTAATTATTTCAACACCTCTCCACCCCCACTCTGGGACAGACCGTAAGTTAACTGGAAAAGTCGGTCATACTGTACGATGTTTTTGTATGCACAGAATTTTAAAATCAAATTTTGATCTGAAATCTTGAATATCTACCTATAATTAATTAAGAAACTCAGTAGCATCTTTTTGAAATCTCGTACCACGATCGCCTCCCAGTAGAGAATAGCCGATAGTTTAGTATGTATATCATATTACGAAAGATTATATATGTACATAGGTAATGAAAGAAAATTGCACCTGAAGTATGGACACTACTACTACTACTACTACCCCTCCTTTCTGATTTTTTTTTTGGCGGCGATAATTTCTCCCAAATGGGTGGATCCCCTATCTATCCCATTCCAATCTTGATTTATATACATGTAATCGTTTCACGCTGTTTTATAAGCTTTAGAGATTATATCGGTAGAAGGCCAACCTCTAAAGCTTGCAATAAGCGTGAAACAATTAGACCTACGTAAATTGGATGGGATAGAGAGGGGAACCACCCATTCCGGAGAAATTACCGTCGCATAAAAAGAATCAGAAGGGGGGGGGGGGGGGTAGTAGTGTCCATACTTCAGGTGCTTGTGGAAATTTTTGTATTGTACCTCATGTACCATTTCCATCGAATAAAAATGAATGAATGCTATATGTTACTCTATCTTGGGGGGGGGGGGGGGGGCTCCCATTTTATCGTGAGAAACTCTATATTTTCTCTGTATTAGTCATGGATAGCGGCAGCGAGTTCCCGGATCATCGTACAGAGGGATTATTTCGACAGCTAGGTTAGTGTTGTGATTCGGATGGCCGACATTACGTAAGGGTTAATGTACGAGTATCGCTCCATTCCTTAAAAGTAATGGACCGAGGCCCCAAAGGGGCCGAGGTCCATTGCTTTTTAGGAATGGAGTTATACACGTACATTGACCCACTTAAAATCCACCTTTGCTGGGCCCAAATAAAAACTAAACTTTGTGCATTTTAATCATGTCTTACGTTTTTTATTCTTTTGTTGCATGCATTTATATCTACTTGTACAAAGGTTGACCTACTTTCCGAACACTCCATTCCTGAAAAATAATGGAGTGTTCGAACAAAAGAATGACGTCATAGATGGATTTTAAACACTGTTCAGGCGTAGGTGCTTGAGGACAAGAAACAGAAACTACACCCACCCCCCTCCTTCGAATATTACGGTACCCCGGGCCTCTTGTCACTGTTTTGGTCAATCACTCCTTTATGACAATTAGTCCATCCAATGCCATAACTCCGAAAATTAAAACAAACATTTCATTAAAAAATTAAAAGATTAAAAAAAAAAAAAAAGACTAGTATAGATAGTCGCGTTTTCTCTCTCTTCATTTTAATGTAATGTTTTGGGGCTTAGCTGTGAAAGCGATCGATGGCATCCATTTTCCCCCTCGAAATTTCTCAATGTAATTGGAACATATATCAATGACTAATAAAAACATTTACTGTGTACAATAACAAGAAAAACCTAATAAAAACAAGAAAACCCAATAAAACTACGTTAGATAATCGCTTTTAGTGTAGAGAAATACGTGATAAGGAACACTTTTGTCTTGCAAGTCAATGGTTATTTAATAGTCAAAATTACACATTCATGTGCCTGCTTCAAGGTTAGTAAGTGTTTGTAACGAGGGCATGGAATGACTGACTAATTTCATTTTCAGACATCTCAGTTTGACCGAATTTTAAGGGAACTCCATACTCGCATTATTATCTGCTAAAAGTTTAGAAAGTGTACTTATTTCCATTTAAAATCAATAATAAAATATATGTCACAGCACTTTTTAAGATGCAATATAGAATAGAATAAAATAGTATATTTTTTATTACTAAATCAGGGCCCAAATGAGCATATATAAACATGTAACATATATAATTGTTGATTCAAGTACAGACAACACACAGCGAGGAGCAATTCTTGGAGTTTATACTCATTGGTGGTATTTCAAGTTTCATATGTAAACATTAGTACCCAGTTAATACGTATACATGTGTATTATCCCTAATGCAATATACAGTATGCCTGATGCACCAGCAAGAGAATGGAGGCAGCAAGAGTCGGTGCTAAAGGATATAAAACAAAACTCATCTAGAATAAGCAGATCACACATAATATATATACATGTAGATCTATAATATAAAAAAAAAGAGAGCTATATATGCTACATGAATGGAATTTTTTAACGGTACAACGTCCGAAAATTGCAATCATATGAATTATCAAAATTTCACAAAAACTTGTACTAACGTTATGAACATCACTTTAGCTTGTACTTGAAATCAACTTGATGATTACTTTAATTAAATACAATTTCTATCTGACGTACTAGGGCGTAATAGACTAAAATTTATCATCAAATAGGGTCTGTAAGTCTCGTTTGCTTTCATTTTCGGTTTTACTACTTCCGGGTACAACAACATGTGGAATATATAAAGTCGTAACAGAGAATCGGCGCTAATTTGTAATTTGGTGTATTGTTAAGCGATCGGCTGCATACATGAGACGGGGAAAACCCTGCCATGTAGTTTATTTAGGTTCCTAGTCGATGCTACAGTAAGGAAGCGGTGGATACAAAGATGTAGGTACGTAATATTATCACAATTCAACGAATAATCATGTCAAATTAACACACGTGGGTATAAACTGACAGAATATACTGGATGTGTTGTTTAGATATTTCAGAGGGGGTAGGCCTACAAAAGATTTTGACAGACGAACTGATAAAAATAAAATAATAAGAGCAAAAAATTACATGTACTACAATTTCATAAATGGGGGGGGGGGGGGTAAGTTTTTCTTCGTTATTGATTTCAACATTTATTAACATCTTTTACTATATAATTCCCTTCTGTCTGAAAGGGGGGAGGAACACTTATTTATTGTATCAATATAGAAAAAATAACCTTGTTAGGAAAAGGGGAAAGGGTTGACAGGACACTCTTGATACTACTTGCCTTTATATAGGGTCCTGCATGATTAAATTTTGTATTGTGTTTCAAGAGAACTGGCATATATCTTTATTGTATAATTATGTAAAAGTGACACATGGCCTTGAAAAGAATGATTGTAACACTCATATTCTGTGCTTATTTCAGAAACTACAACTTTGTTGTGTAGTGAGCCACTTTAAGTCAATAAAAACAGCAACTTATGGTATATTACTTTTTTTCATAGACACAAAGTTACGAAACCTGCTGAAGCAGAAGCATCTGCTTCAAATGTACATGTAGGAACCGAAATTGATACTGCTACCAATATATCTGTACCAGACAACAATGAAGTGCATCTACATGATCACGAGTATTAACAGCACCAAACCCTCAACATTTAAAAAGGTACAGTGTACGATACAAGTATTCTAGTACATCAAACCAGGAAGTTACAACGGTTGTTAAGTTTTGTGTCAGGTGGTTTTTCTGTATTTTCTTCATTCTCATTTCAGTGTTATCTAAATTTATATGCACACCAAATACTATAATGGTATTGCTTTTGTTCTTACAGCTTCCCTTGAAGACTATGATGTTGTAAACTTGCAGTGAGAAATATACCTGCTTAATTAAAGGAAACCATCCATGACAATTGGGAACATCATAATTGAAAGACCCTGGAAAGGTATGTTTTAGCGGTTCGTTAAGGAAAAATGAACAATGCACTTTCTATACACTGACTAGTTATCAATTTCACAGGTCAGCGCAGATTTCACAATATTCAATTACCTAGTAATTTTAGGGGGGTATAAATGTTGCTGTATACACCATTTTCTGTGGATATTTTTCATATATTCATGAAATTTTGTTTGAAGGGATCATGAACACTGTTGGGAGTGTCCATTCAACTGAAATATAAAAGTAAGAAGAATTGAAGATTGCAATGGATGCAACAGAAGTGACCTAATATGACCAAATTGATATGAATAGCCAGTTTTTCGCTTGCAGTAATGACAAGAGTCGCCACAAAGAAAAGACCTTAATGTGTATTACACCTAATGCAGCTTATTTCCAATCTGTATGCTGGATACAAATCTAATTTGGCAATTGTGAACCATTGTGACATTTTAGAGAAGTTGCAAGTTGGTGATATATTCCTGGCGGACAAAGGATTTTGTTTTTTTGACAAACTTCCAAATGACATGACACTTAATATCCCATTCTTTCTTACAAATAAATCCCACTTCTCAAAAGAGGATGCACAACTTTGCTATAAAATTTCCAGATGCAGAATCCATGTTGGATGGGAAAATGAGAGATCTTTTTTTTTTTAATTCCTTAGCCATTATAGATATTGATCTGACAAAATATTTCAGATTTGTGTGGATCATGTGAATTTGCAGGTTCCCCTTTTGAAGGAGATTGCAGATAAATCCTACAAACTTATTAGATTAATTGCATGTATATATATATACCTTAAATCTGCACATACCTGCCACATTGAATTTTTAAAGTTAAAAGTAATGAATACCATATATGCAATATAACTTTACTACATATTTATTTAAATATAAAGCCTTTTATATTCATATGAATATAAAGCCCTTTGGAACGTCTCCATCAGAATGAAATATTCTCGAGAGGAACGTTAAACAATATACAATCAAATATAAAGCCTTTTGTTCTCATTCTGAAGGTTTTCAAATCTGCATTATTAAAAAAGAAGTAAAATCCATTGTTTGAGTAAATGCATGTAATTGGATGATTTTTGTAAAGCTGGACACTGTGTCTATACATACATGTATTTTGGTTCATCTAAAATAAGAAAAACGCTTGTCTATAATGTTTATTCAATAAATATACATGTAATTACATAACTTTGATAGATGCACCACTGATATCATAATAAAGTATATGTACATGTGGTTATGTGTGTGTGTTTTAGACTGCAAAAATACTTCATTATTATAATTAAACTCTATCACGCTTAAAAGGTTGACATAATACATCTTTGTCAATGTGAATTATTTGAGTGTCACTAGGAATCCACACTAGCAAATCACAGCATTGGGTGTCTTTCAGGTGGTGTTGTCCTTGAATCTGATGCCAATATTCAGATTTTGTTTTGAGGTGCAGCGAATCATCCCTTGCATCACATTCTAAAATGGCAAATGTCATTACATGTATTGATAAAATATACCTGATTTACAAGTGCTCTGAAGAGTGGTGAAAGTATTATACTGCAATATGCATACTTATTTTGACATAGATGTACTGCAGTATTCAAAACTTGATGCAAGTAAAGTTTATAAAGAACATTAGCAGTTCAATATCACAATGAAGCCTAAGTAGTATATGTATTTCATTCATAAAATGTTACTTTAAAGTTATAATAAACTTGGATACATCCATAATGATATATATGAATACATATATGTACAGCTAATGTACATGTATTAGGTACACATACACATAATTGTTCAATCTATAAAGCTGACTTACCAAGAGGGAAATCCCAACATTTGCACAGGCCTCTTTAATTGTCATTGTTCGAGCTGAAAATGGGCACTTAGCCTCAATTAAGAATTTCAGGGGTTGCTGAAAATGGCCTGTTGCCCTGCGGAATGAGGATGCAGTTAATTCCTCCACTTTGACTGTGCCGACTTTGGATGTTTTATCCAACTACTGACGTACTTTACATTGAACAGTTTTATTTGCCTTCTTATATCTGAAAAATTCCAATATATCTACATGTAAAAATTTTATCTTCACAGTTCGAACCCATTTATTACCTACTTTGGGTATAGATAAGATAAGTTTATTCCAATTTTGGGCCCAGAGGGCATAACAGCAAGACAGTTTATAAAGAAAGAAATTTCTAAAAAGAAAGAAAGTTTACAACATATAAACTTATAATTATTATAATCATACGATATAGATCCAAACATGTATTGACATTATTTTATCTTTAGATTGTGTACCTGCCTTTGAAAATTTGCTGTCATATGAAGATCGACACTTATACTGCCCCATTATGGGCATACTGGCATCAGACATCCACATTAATGATGACTGCACAATGCACAACACCTTTATCCTCAGATTCAAGGCATATCTATAAAATATTAAACAATCTTAACCCATCTGTGATGTAACTGATATAGATAGGCATATTTAATGCGCTTTGTTTATTGAATAAACAACTGTACACTGCAGGTGCGTAAATGTAGTATCGTTGTTCACCCACCCACCCACCCCCTTCCGATCTCCCCAGTACGTTCGTATAAATACAAAGCAAGTTTTATGCATAATCCGTTTTTATTTTCAAGTATTAATATACTTTCAATTGGAATGATTTGAGATATAAAAACGTATCGTACATCTCTCTAGTTCATAGATTATGCTTTTACCAACCTGCTCTTTATCTGGAAGACGTACCCTCGTCGATGCTTGTACACTGGCGGTTATTACACGTAATTCGTCAAACACGAAGCGAAGAATCCTCGACCACTCCACTAATGCTTCAATTCCCATGTTTATCTCGTTAAAACCTCCACATAATCGATTGATAACGCTATATCTATGTATACCACTCTCTACATAGTGCAATCTGAGATGTTGATGTACCCGGAAGTTAATAATCTCGCTAAATCTCGGCAATCACATGACGAGACTTACAGACCCTATTACGGTCAAATTGGTTTCAATATTTTAAGGATGCCTTACAATAAAATATTCGTTTTAAATATGCGGGATGAGATTTTATATAGCATTCAAAATAGTAACTCGTTTTTATAATGAGACTTATATTACTCAGAGAAAAATGTGGTGAATTTCCTCTCGTTAACAGTAGTCAAATAATGATTTTCATGAGGTCATAAATCATTGTGCTTTGTTCTATATATATCTTATAAGGGGATTTCCCTATTATTCCGCATTTTAGATCGTTCGTATTCTTATTTCTTCTTTCTACATGTCTATCTTCTAACATAGTAAGTAAACCTGTTTTGTTACATCTTTTTAGAAAAATATATCTTATTTTAACCTTCAGTTTTATTCCCGATGAGTTTTCAATAAAATGTAACTATTTTCGTTTTCGCACATTTTTTATTACGTCGTTTGAGGAAATAACTCGTTTGTCCAATAAAAATTTGAATGGAAAACCGTAAAATTACGACCTGTTTACATTTCTTCAATAGTTTATATACAACGTAAGTAACCATTTTTAGTTCTTTTAATATTAGCAGTTTTCTTTGAAAAGGGGGATTAAAGTCAAGGTCCAACGAGACCATATTGTGCTAGATAATAATTTCCAAGGCCTGTTCTTTTGGCAATAGTTGCACATATGTCTATTTTCAGTTTCTGATTTTACGTGTGAGTAATACTGCACTGTACGTTACCGTGTGTCCCACCCTGTGACTATATTAAGCCTACAACGAAATAGTCTTGTGTGGATTTTTTGTTACTATTTTGACAGTGCTTCATCATAATCTTTTAAGTGTATTGTTCACCCACCCCTAATGTAGGGTCTGATATTGATCAATATTTATAGATATGTTCATAGAAATAACACATTGGAAGGAGGAATTTTCAGTTTACAGGAAATGACAAAAGTTCTATGAACTCCCCTGAAAATCTAGCTGATAACTCTTAATACAGAGCTGACATCAGTGTCTGATTTAGTGGTACAGTTAATTGTATATCATGTTAGATGTACTGGTTAAGTTTTCTGAAAACCTTATATCATGGCTAGATGTAGATAAAAATCACAAAGCAGAGAAATAACAACTGTAGTCATTTAGAGAAAGAGAGAAAGTTCATGGTTCCTAGCTGTGTCCAATATAATCATAGGTTAGTGTATGATACAGAACTAGGTTACTATAGTCAGCTGATATCAGTTTTTAAACTTCAAACTTAAAAGTTCTTTATTTGCCCTAAAGCACATATATAAGTGTTGTTAGCCATGTGATACGAAAATACATGTGCATTGTTTTATATGTTTATAGTTGTAACAAGCCTTTGTTTCTAAGGTTTGAAGAGTTTTATAGATCGTATATAAACACATTTCTTTTGTAGAAACAAGATTGAAAGGATTCAGTAAACAAGATACTGGATTATTATATATTATTTTTGAATACTTTTTCCTTATGTGTTTGTGTAAAGGTATCAATAATCAAAATCATGATGAAATTACTAAATGACCGAAGTCCCCCCCCCTAACTTCCTTCAGTAATTAGTTAATTTCAGAATTTGATCCCCTAGCTATCTTGGAGCAGACACCATCATATTGACATAATGATATACCTATGAAGCTCAGTCAGATGTATAATTAATTGTGACATTAATTACTGTAAGAGTAATTATATAAGCTGTTACAATAAATAAGTAAATTGGAAATGGCTAGGTGACCCAATAATGAATAATGGGAAACCTGGAACAGACAAGTGTTAGACATAATTAGATCTAACACAGGCCTAATTATGTGTTTACATTTTCAAGTCAATTTTTCTGGTTGTTTTTTTTTTTTTTCAATATGACAATATTTTTATTCTCTTAAACTGGATTACAGTTTAGAGAAGTATAACAGAATGAAAAGATGTAAGCAGTGAGTAAAGAAGAAAAAAACAAACAAATATGAAATGATAATGGAAATATTATTTTTTACAGACTGATAATGATGTGCTAGACACCATGCTTGTTCCAGGGATATCAAGCAGCGAGAATGTCCCATCATGCCACTCAAACCTCCCTACCCCTCTCTAATAATGTTCACGAACTCCGGCAACTCCAAGAGGAAAACCAGCTGTTACACGGAAAAATTCGAGGATATGTAACTTTAGGTTGTTATGCAGTCTGTTTACATGCAATATGGTCAAATTTGAAACTCATTGTTTTTGTCATAACAATATATATATATATATATATATATATAAATGTCACAATCTATTTTGTCCAGAGAAATTAACAAAATATGAAGGTCTTTTTTGATAATTAAAATGTAATGGCTTCTTATCACAGGAAATTTGCTACTTGAGAAAAAAGAAGAGTGTCAAACACTTCAGGAGGAAAATAAAGCTCTCCGTGAGAAGTTAGAATCGATACAAAAAACCAGCCAATCATCATCTGACGTAATGGAAAACGAAATAGAGGTTATAAAGAGCACTTGTTATTATCCTCAGTACATGTTAATTGCTTCCTTGTCAATAACCAGTTCATTTGAATGATATTTTTTGTCTTGGCTCGCTTAATTTGTTAATAATGTAATTGACACGCCCTTTAAAACAATAAGGAATGAAACAGTTTTGATTAGTTCCCTTGCAACTATATTGATATGTCTAATAGGATGGCTACAGCAATATGTAATTGTATTGTGATATTTGACGTAATTGATTCTTCAGAAGCAGCAGACGGTTTCTACAAAGGACAAAAACCAAACCGCCACCCCAGGTAACGTCATCCAACACAACCGCGTTACGGAACATTTCCCCAGCTACATTCACAATCAGACAGCAACACTCGCCTCACTCCCAGAAGATGATCCCACACAAGCTAAGCCCGTTCTGGATGACAAGATGCCAACACAAGAGTCGCTAGAATTCGAGAACCATTCGACAAAAAATCGAAGTACACGCACCTCGGAATCAGCTTCCAGTTTTGAGAGGATAGACCCTACCCCTTCAGGATCACTTTTCGAAATCATTCCCAATCAGGCCCAAATGTCAGACAACTTAAACCGCCAGCTCTCAACGAAGGTCAACTATAGTTCCAGTAATAGCTTCAATTTGATGGAGTTTCCATCAGTAACTGAGGCAAATCAGGTCATTAGCAGCCCCCAGGAAGAACTTTTTGATCCACTGATCGTTCAAAACGTAAGTCATTTCAAATATCTTAACTTAAAGTCAGAATCTGGTAACTGAGTTTTAAACCAGAAATGCCTATTATTTCTTTTATTTATCTGATAATGAAGAAATGATTAATAGAGAAGGTAATCCTTGTCAAATTATGTAATTTGATAAAGAGTGAAATCAAATTTTACACTAACTGCAATGTTGCCCCATTCTGCTGAACACAATATTATCATGTTTACATTTGTGTTGTTTACAGTCAAATGAAGCCCCAAAAGAAGAAGAAACCATTCTGAGTATCAAGGTAAGCCAGGTAGCGGTTGCCATGGATCTGACCACAGATGGCCCCGCCGAGAAGATGAGAAAATTTTTGGAGGAGCTTGTACCAGAAATAGAAAAACAAGAAGAGGATACCAAAAAGTTCAAGGTTTGTCAGCATTAGAAACTTCACATTGGTGTGTGGAGCAAAATGAGTGAATCAAAAATTGATAAGATTTTAGTATTTCCAGTAGGCCTCAAAAAGTTCATTATCTGCTTCTCAGGCCTTTATGTACTTATTGTATTTTTGATGAAAAAAACCCCAACAACCCACATTTGGGTGCAGTTCTATATTGTTCTGAACTTTTGATGGACTTTGCACCAGTTTTGTTAACTGCTAAACAGAATGAAGGAAATTGATAGCAATAACTGTCTTTTTTACAGACATGCAATTTAGCTCTGAAAGAGGAATTGGAACTGCAAAAGTAAGCACATTATCATTGCTAGGTTAAAGTTTTGATTACCAAAATAAACAATACCTTGAGAGACTCCTGATTGCTTTACTCTGATGATCGATATACTGAATGATGCTCCTATAAGTATGAGTCTCGATTAATGCATCTCTTGGAATAGAAATAGGCTTAAAATGAAATACAATGATGCAAATAACATTTAATAGAAATAAAAGAAAAAAATTGTGTATCCTGACATGAATTTGCCACAGTATGTTCAGCTAGCTAGAGAACTTGAATGAGTGTCTATGTGACTTTCAGGTCTCAGAATCGTCGTCTGCTGCAAAAAATCCAACAACTGGAGCATCAGGTCAACAACCTGAGTCCCTCCTCCTCTCTGTCCTCACAGACACAGGTTCTGGACTGGGAACAGCACAGACATACAGAGACACAGGTACTGCATATGTTGTGTGGTGTAATGCGATATGTGGAGCATGGACGATAATCAAAATTTAGACTAGAAGATGAATAGACCAACTAATGCACAGATAATCTTTTTCCTGGATTTATTTGAATAACAAAATTATTAGAATATCAAAATAACCAAATTCTTCCCGGTTTTGGACAAAGAATTGTGATTTCTATATGATATATTTTTATTTTTATAAATCAGAAAATAGAAAATGGAAGAGTCAGTGGAAGAGAACAGGAAACTATTGAAAAAGTAAGTACATGTATCAGGCAAAGTCTGTAAATATTTTGAGAAGATTTTTGTTTATTTCACCAAAGGCTCGAGTGAGCTTGTTTTATCAACTGTTGTCTGTCATTATGTTTGTCTGGTATAAATATTTCGCATCTTCACCTTCATCTCAACAACCACAGGGTCAATTCAACTAAACTTACCAAACAGTGTACTAAGAAGAATCAAGTTTATTGAATCAAGGTTCATGTTGCCTTTCAAGGAGAGATAATTTAGAAATAGTGAAATTAAGATGAGGTGTGTGAAGAAAATCTCCACTGAACCAAAAAAAGTCAAAACTTGTCTGTAAAACAGGATTGCATATTTGAATGTATGAATTTTTTTGTCAGTATCAGAAAGAGATCCAGAAATGGCGAGACTTATTCAGCCAGTGGACGAGGGACAAAGAAAAGTTGAAGGCAGAGACTGACCAACTGAAGGAGGAGATCACAAGCTATAAGTCTCAGGACCAGAAACGACAGGAGGAATTCGACAAGATCCTTTTGAACGCAAAAGAAAGAACTACAGAAGCAGAGGTATGACGACAACTGCAGATTCCAGATTTTGGAGAGACGCTTACAAAAGGATTCAATGATATACAGAAAAGAAGATTTACAAAATGTCTAACAAGGATTGTGAGAAGGGTGCTTTTGTAAGAGTTAAAGTTCTGTCATGTTTATTTTTAGGCTAGACGAGAAGATTTACAGCAAAGACTAGACAGACAGGTCATAAGAGTGGAGGCTTTAGAGGCAGAGATTTATCAAGACAAGGAAGTCATCACCAGACTCAACAGGGAAAAAAGTGCTCTAGAAGCTGAGGTCACTGTCCTAAGGGTAAGTTCCGGTCAAAGGTCAAGAGATTTTGTCATGTTATCTGTAAACCGACATTTATTCGCGATGACTCTATTTGCGAATTAGCAGTGAGGAACTGGTTCACAGTAACTGATTTTCGCTACCAAGATAATCTTAAACATACACAAAAGATGAAAGGTCTAGTTCGTGGCGAAAAATATTCACAATGAAGAGGTTCTCATGAACCTCGCAAAAATTTCTCGCACGCGAATAAAAGTTGGTTTACAGTATCGTGATTGGATGAAATGCGATAAACATTCTTATCCCCTACATTATTGCCTGTTATGTTTTTGGTAGGGGACGGGAAGTACCAGTGGATTGATTGGTCTAACTGAGGGCCCCAGTAGAGAAGACCTGAAACAGGAAAACGCAGTCCTCAGGGAACAGGTACATATGTCCTTGTTGTCTCTCTGTCACACAAGAGTCAAGGAGCTCAACATTCATATTGGCAATCCCATACAAAGGTCTGATCAATGTGCTTATTTGCATTTAGTTGACAGTTTTTAAAGAAGACTTTGATAGAGAAAGAAGTGATCGTGCTCATGCTCAGTCTGTTAAGGACGATCTCAGGAAACAAATGGAAGCTGACCAAAGGAAAGTTAGGACTCTACAAGATCAGCTGAAGGGGTTTGAGAGACAGGTCAGTGTTTGTTTAGATATTCACAAAGGATTTCGGGAGGAAGATGTGTGTGTTTTGTTCAGGAATGCCAAGAATTTATTTTTGATGGATTTATGAGTGTATATAATTGTACAAATTAACTGTACTTGTTTTTACAGCTTCGCAGTGCAGAAAAAAATGTGAAACAAACCATGACAGAAAATGTACAACTGCATTCAGAAAATCAAAAGCTTAAGAAAGAGGTAGACTTGACATATTTATGACTGTTACAAGTGCTTTCTGCTATAGTTATCTTTATAAAAGTCAAAGTTCAAGTATTCCTCAATAAACTACAGAGGTTGGAATGGTTTATGAACACGAATCACTTCAATCTCAGAACTGTCCAACATTTATAGAATGTTTGCAATATAACTCTAAAAGCTGTCAATATCTTGACAAGTTCAATCATCTCAGGCCATAGTACAACCATGTTTATTTCTCTTTTATAGAGACAATGAAATATACATGTATTTGGTGTGGCCAGATTATCGTATTTAATGAGGAATAACTTAAAATTTTGCTTGAAAAAAAAAAGTATCACAAAGTTCAATTTTGCCTCACAGTTTATATCAACAAACAAAATTTCTTAACCTCTGAAGTCATTCATTATCAAATCCTGTAAACATGGCCATTATTTTTTCTTAATCACAATTTCAGTTGTAATGCAAATTATGTAAATGATTCTGGTCATTCCTAGCTTCAGCGTGAGAAGGAGGTCAACAGCCAGCAGCAGTACTACCACCAGA
Organism: Ostrea edulis; assembly: GCF_947568905.1. Classification (NCBI taxonomy): domain Eukaryota; kingdom Metazoa; phylum Mollusca; class Bivalvia; order Ostreida; family Ostreidae; genus Ostrea; species Ostrea edulis. The sequence goes on along the minus strand of NC_079167.1, from coordinate 32,597,629 downwards.
TGACCAGTCGCCCGCCCATGGGGGAGTATCTCAACCCCTATAGAGGTCAGCCAGAGTCGGACCCAATGGCACAGCCTGTAGCCCCATACTTGTTCCAAACAGGACGACATCAGAGTAAGGAAACCGATGCAGAGAATATCTTGTTGAAAATTATATTGTGCCTTTGTTGAATTTATTTAGGTTACGTGATTTGTAAATCTTTTATCTGCTGTGAAATTCCACATGAACTGCACAACTGTACTTGACAAATTTATATCAAAGGGTATTCAAAATTATTTGTTTTAAAATTCCCATCAAAATTTGTTGACCCTTATATAATTGGAATAGAATTTGTATTGGATAAAGTTGATAAAAGAATTCACAGGCTGAAAATGGTTCTTCCAGCAGTGTGAATGTTCTGAGAATCTCATATGTACATCATTTTATGATCAGTATTTCCTGTTTAGACGCATCGACTGAGTACTCACGACCCCAAATGACAAACAAAGCCCAGCTGTGTCCGGAGCAGCTTCCCGGGGCCTGGAACTGTCCAAATTGTACTTACACAAACCATCCCTCTCGGACTGTCTGTGAAATTTGTGGCAGTGTGTTCACCAGAGGTAGGTATTATACTTATCACACAGGAGATGCTGTCACTACTTGTCTTTTTGTATTTCTGTTCACATGTCTGTAAATCCTGCAGATAGAAGTGGGAATGTGTATACCTGTAAAACCATTTGTGACTTTTTTTCAGAACAACTTCAGAACTTCTACCAGCAGAATGCAAATCAATCCCAGGTATGAATATTCATCAGTGTAATGCACACTCTATGTTTTCAAAATGATACAAAGCCCAAAATGAATAGTTTATAGTTTTCAATTTAGAAACTTTCTTGTTATTCAGAATATGTTTTTAGTGTGGGTTTGGGCTCTTTTAATTCTATGACGGCGTAGTACCAGTATATTATTCTGTTGCTGATATGTATTATTTTGTTTGCAGCACTTGATGGCGCGAGGAGACACGATGACGCCCGTGGGAGAGGATCCACCAGATCTCTGTACTGACTCCGGACTGAAGCCAGTCAACTGTCATTAGTGTAAGCCATTAATTATCAATAGTCCACGTAGAACTAACCCCACATAGTGGCAAGACAGGGTCATGCCTCAGTCTGTTTTGAAACTGAACAATAGTCTGTCGTGCAGTTGTTACACAAAAAATACCATGACGCGAACCCGCTCTGTGGCTTTTGTTTGGGTTAATACCTGCACAAGAATTTCTCAATCCAAGAAATGTGATAATGATGTCAGTTTCACTTCTGTCAATATCATGTTTCTTGGATTGATACTGTAAAAGTGTTTATTTACAGGTGGGGTAATTTTACATTAATTACATGGTCACATGTATAGTTATATATATTTGATATAATATCTATTATATTCAGTTGCCGCATATTTCCCCCCCACACGAAATGTTGGATGTGGAAAAACGTGTACTTAACCCCCAGTGTCAATAACCACTTTTACAGTAAATCCTTATGTTTAACCAAAACAAATGTAATTTTGTACAGTATTTTGTTGTATGATGATATTATAAGAAAGTCTAAATTAAAGCATTACTTGAAGCACTTGCTTCTTCATGTTATCCCATGATATCCCAATGCCACGAAGCAGCTATCCCAATGTGCAATAATATCAATGTCACAACACCATTCAAACCAGTTACGAACAAGAAAGCAGTCATGTTTAGTTCGTAGGAACATGTGAGGGTGATATAACAATCCAAAGATGTAAACAAAACAAAATTTGGGCTGATCACATGGGATTGCACAGGTATTATGGGAATTTGTGAATATAAATTTCTTGGGTACAGCCAATGAAATTACAGCATATTACCCAGTCATAAAAGTGTGCGTTGTGTTTCGGTAAAAGATTGACCTCACTTTGAAATTTTCTTTGTTGCAGATTCTTCAAATTATTACATACAGCCAGTTTGACAATACAAATGACAGTTGAGTGTCTTCTGCTGTTCCTCCATCTGTGAAGAGACTAACACCAGTCACTCCAAATAACCAACACTTTAATCTCAGTATGTTTTGGAAGTACCAAATATTTCAATGTCAAGCTCAAAAAGCTTGCCATTGAAATATTTTGTACTTCCAAAATCACTGAGATTAAAAAAAAACTCCAATCAAATATTACCCCAAATATTTGAACTTTCTATTTTGGCCCATTCGGCATGATGGAGGTATAGTGATTATGGGTGTCTGTGGCAGTTTATGATTTCTGTCTGAAGATCACGTTTGGATATGTTATTGTACAGAGAGGAGACCACCATGGACTCAGAGTTAAGAGAAATTGTTGGAAATTGTTTGTATAACTTTCAGACCACGGCAGACAAATGGATAACATGGCGAGATGTGAGAAACTGCTAGTGTAATATTTAGACATAGAAAGGAAAATGGATAGGACGAAATTGACGTGATGTGAGAAATTCCTGTTGTAACATTCGGATCATGAGAGGTGTAAGGATCGCGTGGGACGGAAACCCATCACTGGGCATGTGGCACTGTCTTCATATGTACGGTGGAAAAGATGATGACAAAAACAGAAAAAGTCACAGATTGACCTTGTAAATGTATATCAGTATGGAAAATGATGTCTAAATGCAAACATCTCGTTTGTAACAGAGGAAAAGAAGTAAATTTGACTCTCAATCTTCACAAGAGATACACATAATACTGTTTTTATACATTTCAGTTTGCAGGAATGCAATCTTTTAGGAGTGTTTCATTGTTTTCAAACAGGCATACACACCTTTTTAAAGGGACTGATTCACGATTTTCCTCAAAATTTTCTTTTTCACTTTTAATGATCAAAATGTATTGTCTAATGTGTTTAAAAGATTTCACATAAAAATTAAGGTTATACATTTATCACAAAAGCTCAATTTAGAGAGTTTATTATTTGTTTTTGTAAACAAAGATTGTGGTATACTATTGTTTACGAAATTTTCGAAAGAAATGGATTTCTATCTAAATTTATTATATCTTTCACATTTCAAGCAATTTTGGGGTAAAACGTGTTATCTAAAAGTCAAAATTTGTGATTGTGCAAAATTCAGATGCTTTATATTACAAAATCAATATTTCACTTGTTTGTTTGTAAAAATAAAATGACTCGAGTCTTTGTTTACATAACACAGATTTAAGGCTAAAATATTGCTTTTATCGTTCTATTCAGAAGGTCAAAATTTTGGCTGTCAACATTAAATGAGTTATATTTTCAATGTTTAACATAAAAAATGAAAAATATTTTTATCAAAAATCGTGAACCAGTCCCTTTAAGTATTGTGGTCCCATATAATAGTGTTGTGCCATGTCTCCAATTTTTGAATACAAATGTATTTGATGTTGTATTGTTCTTAAAAGTTTATTTATTTAGCAACCAATGCCTGCAATTCACAACACATTTTTATTTGTAATGTATACACATAACATATATAGGACATGTACTCCCGTTTACCAAACGTCAAGAATAAGAATAGTTCTAGTTTTATGACGAGTAATAGTTCTCATAAATTTATGCAGAAAATATTTACGAAAAATTCTGTAGCACCTCATTGTATATAAGTTCTGTGAATTCTGAATTTGTCTTTATAAAAATTCTTTATCAGGCTATATTTGAGTAGTTGTTTGCCCTTACCTGAGAGACTGAAATGAAACTCCCAGATTCAAAGTGTATTTACATGTTTTGATCCAGAGATTTCTTGGTAGATTTTATTCTGAATTTTGTGGGTATCTATGTATCTCTGCTGCGTAGTTCCCTCCCTTTAGTTAAACAGCTTGTCTTTGTTATTTAGATCTTCCAGAAATAAGTAAAGTTACCTATTTACCAAACCAAACAAAATGACAGCAGAGGGCAAAGATCTTCATATTAATAAAAACATATGCTAGTAACTGTACATGGTGTGGTGGAGAAATCTTTTTTCCCTATCTTTTCTTTCACATACTAATAAAATAGTTTGCATTTTGTGTATATAGTTATTCATTGTTGATTTCACATGCTCTTAAACAACTCCATATTAAAACTTGAAATTATTGGTGATAGGCCTGTGTTGATGTTTTGTTGTTTTTCTCGAGTCGGCTCGCGATAGCAAGTAAAACCTTGTTATCACCGGCACTGCACTTCGGATTTTGAGTACAAACCTTTGTTGATACATACGTGAGGTAATGCAAATAGTTCTTAATCTCTTCTCATTGAAATTTTGGCAAAATATGGATAATATTGTGCATGTCAAAGGGGTTGGTTTAAACAAAGTATTGGTTATTGTGTTCTTGCAATTAAAAGCAGTGCTACCTAATTGCAATGATATTTTCTTTATCATTTGGTTTGGAGACAACATGAACACGCATGTCTACCCAGAGTTATCGTTCCTTACACTCACATTAGCAGTGTTATTCCACATATAAATTATCCATTATTTTAACAGAATTCTGACGAAAATATATCTGTCAGTGAAATGAATTAACGAATTCTATATTTGTTTAAATAAACAACAAGTGAGTGAACATCATTTACATACACATGTGGTCCATTTTTGTGGGAATACTTCATGTAAACAGAACGGAGGAAGAGGCGATCACAATATTTGAAGACTTCAAGAGAATAATTTGTATTGATGCATGCTACAAATTGTGTCCAGGCTGTTACTGTTTTGTCTTTTGCAGTAGGCTTTTGATATTTGACATACAAGTACCGATAAATGATCATCCCATGCAAATGTGCTGGGTACCATGGATAGTGACTTTTGATCTTGAACTTTTATGTTCACACAACTTTTGAAGCTTTTATGGGTAAATTCCTCAAGCCAATGTGTCATGTTTCTAGTTTGTGATGCTGCATTTCCATAGATATCTAGTTAAGCATAATATGCATGTTTTACCATACTAAACATTCAGAATTAAAGCTTATAAGACAGTGCTATATACCACCACCCCTAGGTGGAAATCGTAGGCAAGTTGACTCTGAGGCCTTTGGTTTGTTAGCTATTTTAAGCATTGAACACAGATGTTTTAATCATAATATAAGTATGAATTTTGTGAGAAGTGATATAAGATTTAAGCAACCAAAACTCTATGATACACTCCTTGATGGTACACTTCTCTATGGTTCACTTCTGTATGATACACTTCTCTATGATACACTTCTCTGTGGTACACTCCTATGGTACACTTCTCTATGATACACTTCTGTGTGATACATTTCTCTTCAGTACACTTCTATGTGATACACTTCTGTATGATACACATCTTTATGATACACTTCTCTACAGTAACTTCTCCAAGATACACTTCTCTATGATACACGTCTCTGTGATACACTTCTCTACAGTAACTTCTCCAAGATACACTTCTCTACTGTACACTTCTCCAAGATACACTTCTCTATGATACACGTCTCTGTGATACACTTCTCTACAGTAACTTCTCCAAGATACACTTCTCTACTGTACACTTCTCCAAGATACACTTCTCTATGATACACCTCTCTGTGATACACATCTCTATGATACATGTCTCTGTGATACACTTCTCTATGATACATGTCTCTATGATACACTTCTCTACAGTACACTTCTCTATGATACACGTCTCTATGACACACTTCTCTACAGTAAACTTCTCTATGATACATTTCTCTACAGTACACTTCTGCATGATACACTTCTCTACAATACACTTCTCTACGATACACTTTTCTATGATACACTGCTCTACAGTACACTTCTCTATGATACACTTCTCTACAGTACACTTCTCTATGATACACTCCTCTATGATACACTTCTCTATTGTACACTTCTGTATGGTACACATCTCTATAATACACTTTTCTACAGTACACTTCTATGTGATACACTTCTGTATGATACACTCCTTTATGATACACTCCTCTATGGTCCATTTCTTTGTGATACACGTCTCTATGATACACATCTCTGTGATACACTTCTCTATTGTACACGTCTCTATGATACACTTCTCTGTGATACATTTCTCTACAGTACACTTCTCTGTGATGCATTTCTCTACAGTACACTTCTCTATGATACACTTCTTTATGATACACTCCTCTATGGTCCATTTCTTTGTGATACACGTCTCTATGATACACATCTCTGTGATACACTTCTCTATTGTACACGTCTCTATGATACACCTCTCTGTGATACACTTCTCTACAGTACATTTCTCTGTGATACACTTCTCTATGATACACTTCTCTGTTGTACACTTCTATGTGATACACTTCTGTATGATACACATCTCTATGATACACTTCTCTATTGTACACTTCTCTACAGTACACTTCTTTGTGATACACTCCTCTATGATACACTTCTCTATGATACACTCCTATATGATACACTTCTCTATGATGACCATCCTTAGTGTAGGAATCAAAGTTTAAGGGATGGAAGGATATAATTTTGATTAGATTGAACCTATCTATAGTTACAGAACATTCTGCGTCAGTGTTCTTGATCCTAGTTTACTGTCAATCTAGGGCAGAGGTGTGGCTTACTGTAGCATTTAAAATGTTCACTTGAAAAGGATTTGGAAAGATGAATTTCAAATATCATACTTCATTCAAGTCTGATCAGTTGAATGCGGCCTTGATACATGATGTAGATATTACATTATAATGATAGCAGTTAGTTTAATTAATCTAATTTATTTATTGATTATTTTGCCATCTTTATTGTTTCCCAGGTTACTTTTTGTCCCATTGCTATTCAGTTAAAACAAAAACAAGAGTTATGTATATTCCCAAAAAAATATCCGCGACCCTCGGGTCACAGTGCACAATGACGCCGAATTTACAGACTGACATTAATCCGTAACTAGAGATAAGTCGTCTTTATTGGAGGAGGTATGTCACGTGATGTACAGCAAGATTCTGATAAGGTAAAATGTGGTCTCTTGTTTAGAAAAATGTAAACGATAAAAGAAGCAACAATTTCTTCCACTCTCGGAGGAATAAATGACAAAATATTTTGAATTATTGAATGATTTTTATTGAGATATCTTACATTTTTTTCTAAAAACCCTTAAAATTTGCGTCATTTCATTAATTTCACCTTAATGAAAATGAAAGAAAATAGTGAAAATGACTACATAGGAGACATATTTCAAGCCCTATAAAATCTGTAAAATCCGGGGGCTTCATCCTGGACCCACTGGGGGCCTCAAGGCGGCCCCCAGACCCCCTGCCTCATAAAGTTGCGCCAATAACCGCAACTCCTGGATCCGCCCCTGCTGACAATCTTATTCCGGGAATACAAAAATTGAACTATCTTTTTTTTTTTTTGCAGTACGAATCCCTGTGGTGAAGGTCATAACGACCCTTTAGAAGACAATGTTACATCCTGTGATAAATATATCCATAGTTGACGATTGTGACACACATACTCTAGTCTGGCCGTAACTGCGGTCCGGAAGCTCTCGGCTCCTGTCCGGACGAGAGACCGGGGAAAGCTGTAGATACGTAAACAGCAGTAGTAGCACATAGCAAAACATGACATATTCAAGTTTTTAACATACACTGCAAGGTTCAGAAAAAAAAAAAAAACACCACTGCGCTATATAGGTATAAAGTTAACATGAGGGTCTGTAGCTCTCCCATACACAGGTAAAATTGCAACATATGTTGCAATTTTACCAGTGTATCCCAGCCTGAATTTTACTGAAGGAGTAGCTCTCTCGTTCCCCAGCCTGAGATTTACTGAGAGTGTAGCTCTCCCGTTCCCCAGCCTGAATTTTACTTAGAGTGTAGCTCTCCCGTTCCTCAGCCTGAGATTTACTGAGAGTGTAGCTCTCCCGTTCCCCAGCCTGAAATTGACTGAGAATGTAGCTCACCCGTTCCCCAGCCTGAGAAAAATACTGAAAGTGTTGCTCTCCCGTTCCCCAGCCTGAGATTGACTGAGAGTGTAGCTCCCCCGTTCCCCAGCCTGAGATATACTGAGAATGTAGCTCACCCCTTCCCCAGCCTGAGATATACTGTGAAAGTAGCTCACCCGTTCCCCAGCCTGAGATTTACTAAGAGTGTAGCTCTCCCGTTCCCAGCCTGAAATTGACTGAGAATGTAGCTCTCGCGTTCCCCAGTCTGAGATATACTGAGAATGTAGCTCACCCGTTCCCCAGTCTGAGATATACTGTGAAAGTAGCTCACCCGTTCCCCAGCCTGAGATATACTGTGAAAGTAGCTCACCCGTTCCCCAGCCTGAGATTTACTAAGAGTGTAGCTCTCCTGTTCCCAGCCTGAGATATACTGAGAGTGTAGCTCTCCCGTTCCCCAGCTTGAATTTTACTGAGAGCTAGAGATTACGAGTTGCACGTACTTAACTAATCCGAGATTCCTCTGACTCTTACCTCCGCTTTTATATTGTGACATATGCGGGGGCACATGTCACAATATAAAAGCGGGGTTAAGAGTCAGAGGAATCTCGGATTAGGAAAGTGTGTGCACTTTTAAGAATAATGATTTTAACAGTTTTATATGGTGACAACTTTCTCATAATTTATTATGTTTTTTCATGGTATAGATAGCTTTCCAAAAACTTTTGGCATATATATAAACGGCAAAGTTAACTTTGTGAAATTTTGTGTTTTTCAGTTCAACACATGAATTAATTAAACACGTTTCTTGTCGACGACAGCAGAAAGCAAGATGTCGAGGATGTTAAAACTTTATTGCTGTTGATCACGTGATCAAATCCTATAAGACCAGAAGACTTAACGAAGAAGTTATCCCGTACATACATACATGCAAATCTAATTAAAATTGACACCATATAGGTACTTCTCAAGAAAAATAAACAACAGACACAGCACAAGAGGATACATGCAGATTATTTTGACAGATGCAGTCATACTTGTTTCCACATACTAGTACACCCTGAGATTTTTAAGATACATGCATATAAATAGCTCTTCTGCTTACTGTATAACAAATCTCTTCTTATGGGTTAATTGCTCTACGTCCCTTTGAAATTCTTCATGTCACCAGAAACCCCTTTTCCCTGAGAAAGTTTCGGATCCGCGTCTCGCGTTGTATTCGACTCACGCGGACCTGTTTTGGCGGGGCGTGTAGCGCCTCGAGTTTCTCCACAACACTTGACACATCCTGATATTTCTTAGAGACATACACAGGACACAACAGTTTTTCAAGTCGATTGTATCTAGGATCAGAGGTCAACGGTGGCAGACGATTGCCGGGGTGGATGGAGGTCGATTTCAGTTTGGACCATGGAATCAGTGATGCCATCGGGAGACTTCTCGACTTCGATCTCTCGCGGTGAATGCTGGGTAGACGGTCTAACGTTGGAGTTCTACTGATCTGTCGGTTCGTGGCCTTGGTTTGCTCTCTACTTAAATGGACTTCCGTTTGGAAGACTTGATTAAACTGAACCACCTTTCCTCGAGATGATGGCTGACCAGTATTTTCTTTTGATAATTTTGGCTGTACAGTCTCATCTTCCAACTTCGCTACAAGAGTCTCGAGTCTGTCGTGTTCCTCTTTTGTTTCAACCTTGGATGTCAGCCCCATGGCCGTGAATTCGTTTCTGGAGGAATCCTCCCTTGTTAGAAGTGAGCGTTCGTTGACCGTCCACCCCCGCGACACCACACTCCTGTCCGCTAGCCGTCGTCGTATTGCACTAGATTTCCGCTTCTGGTTCTCGATAAACATGATCCGCTCATTGTCGTACCTAGACTGATACGTGAGTCGCTTCCTGCCCAAATTATAGAGCTCGTCCTCCAACTTTCTCTCTTCCACGAAGTGTCGCGGAGGAAACCCCGGGGGTCGGGTGTTACTGATGTTGTAAAGGTTCCCTCCGTGCATCCATTCCTTTATTTGATGAGCGCGTTTCTTCCTCCTGGCCACGGCATTATTGATCCGCTCTCTTCGTCTCCTCTCCTCGCCCTTCATCTTTATATGGGTATCTGTTAATTCCATTGTACATACCGCTTCATGGTGCGTCATTAGCAGCTCAGCAGTGAGAAAATATGTATAAATCTGTTGACGTATTCTAGGGTTTCCATACATGCAGCAGAGGCGATTTAATTGCTTTGTGTTTTATTTATGCAGACACTTCATCTGATATGGTTTGCTCAATGGACACATATCAGGCGTGTTAAAAGACAGAGGGTTGACACGTCGATACATCACTTTGGAGGCATTAAAGTGGCAGCAACAATTGGACACCAGATTTAGTGATTGTATACGGACTAAACGGCACTTGTGTGTTGGAACTTTATAGCAATGCGACACAGATGTCTGTTTTGTCCATAGGAATACTTCGGCTTTATCAAGACCATTGAAGTTATACATGTACCCAGAACAATGTATGTTGGGTTCACCCGAGTCACCTTTTGCGATCCGTTCACATGCTTATGTCGTTTAATTTCTTCTCCTGCCAATTTTGACCAAACTTGTAATGAAGCATCACTGGGATAAGGGAACAAGACTTGTCATTTTAATGACCCCCATCCCTTCGAGACCCCAGGAATGGGCCATGGACCTTAAAAATGGTATAGTCTTTACTCTTAATTATATACCGGTATCAGAAAAACTGGCCATATATTAAGAAAGACGTCAAGGCCCTCTACCAAATAAGAAAACTCATTTTCCCTTGGTCAGGGGTTCTGGCTCAAGGACAGGGCTAAATTTGTTAGAAGGTGAAAATGTGGGAAATCTTTTAGGAATCTTCTCGTTTTTACCTGAATACCTAGCATATATACTGGGTCCGTCTATATCATGAGTACAGAAGTCTCAACAAAAATTGTGAAATCATGACTCCTGTCCGAATTCAAACCCACGACAGGTGCTATATGGCTCATACTGAAATGCATGACATCTGTGTCAATATTCGTTACTCTATAGCATCTAACAAACAAACTGGGAATATGACTATATATTTACTTTTCCAATGTTTTTGCCTTTGATATATAACAAATTGTAACGATAGCCATTTTATCATGAACGCACTGCAGTTGTTAGGCAATGCATATACGAGTCTTGATAAATATAATACGTATATTTTAACGACTAGGAATTCCGACAGAAATTTTAAAAAGTGCGTCTAAAATGTAAATATAAGATGAAAATACATGAGGGTATGAACTGCAACACTTCACGCCTGAATACTTTTCTTGAAGCCCAAACGCGCTTCATAATTGTGTGTTGGCGTAAAGATTCACAGTTTATATCCTCATGTATTTTAAATATGAAATTGACCTTTTAGATAGCCCCCCCCCCCCAAGTTTAGGTCTATCACATGAATCACCTTGTCCGAGCCATAACTTGGTGGTGGAACTATTAAAAATCATACTTGGCTCAAAGGTAGATCATTATCAGTCATGTGTCATGACCCATCCAAGGTCATGTGGCCCCGAGTCGCTGGTAATACAAGTAATATTTACCTTGACAACAACTTGTAACGGAAAGACAATGAGTAGACGATGACTGACACAAATGTTGCCTATGACCAAACAGTGTGCTATGACCCCCAAACCAAGTCATCTGACTAAGGTCAGGGCCAGTTGTAAAAGAGAGTTAAATGTATTTGTCCGAGCTTTACTTTATAATGGGGGAAAACATTAAGAACTCGTATTTGGTTCAAATTTAGGTAATGTACAATGTAGAAAGTTAATTAACCAAGGTCAAGGTCACATTAAAAAGGTAGGAAGATCTATATATCACAATTTCTCAATGAGGAACTGTAAAAAGCTCATACTTAGTACAGGGGTTACTTGTGACCTTGAAGAAGTAAAAAAAAATCATCCATTTTCCTGTATGTAACTTTTTAACTCTATATTGTCCCCCCGGAGGCCATTGTTTGATCAAACTTAGATCCCCACAATGTATGGAAGCGATCGTGCAAGTTTTGATTTTTCCGTTCGGTGGTTCTACAGAAGATTAGGAATTTTTCTGTCTACCTGTATAGGAAAGATTATAAACCCTCTGTCGTGATCCCGTCCTTGTATTGGACACACTTGAAAATTCATTATAAAATGTAAACCTATAAGGAAGTTGTCATGCACGATTTCATTTCTCTGGTTCACTGGTTTTCGCATCGTCGAAAACCACGGGTTATTGTTTCATTCTATTTGTGAAATAGAATGAAACAATAACCCGTGGTTTGCGACGATGTGGTTTTCGTGGATTTAGATTTTTACCGTAGGTACTGAATTATTTCCCATTCGGGGCCTTCAAACTCAAACGGGCTCACTTTTGATCCCAGTTTCACTTTTATGAAAGGAACATATAGTGAGAAAGTGAGGCTTACATTGTACGCTGTACATGTACATCAAAAGTGAGCTTGCGTGATCCCAGCGTCTGATCGTTTGAATCCACTTGACTGTAGAATAATTGTGCCAAATTTGTTTGAAAATGACATGGTTCTTAAGAAGTCGAAATGTGAAAAATTAACAGATTAACACAGCCCAATGCCGGACAGATGACGGACGGTCAGTCAGATAAACACATCTTAGTACAGGACTTAGCGGTAACCAGACAGATGCCGGACGAATGTCAGATAAACACATCTTAGTACAGGACTTAGCGGTAACCAGACAGATAAACACATCTTAGTACAGGACTTAGTGGTAACCAGACAGATAAACACATCTTAGTACAGGACTTAGCGGTAACCAGACAGATAAACACATCTTAGTACAGGACTTAGTGGTAACCAGTCAGATAAACACATCTTAGTACAGGACTCCTAATTGACTTAGCAGTAACCAGAAGGTGTTCCAATAACCTAAACCAGGGTAATCTGGCCTGGATCATTTGAAATCGCCAATGAAGAAATCAGAGATCGATGGGAGAAATATAAAAACTAACGATCATCATTTCTGATCGTAGAGAATCAATGCATCAATGCACCCTCAACACACTACATTTATAGCTATTCAAGTGTATATTTATTTCAACTATTGTATTTTATATTATTTGATTGTACGCCGTGGAACTTCCTTAATGCACCGCATGTTTTAAATTTTAGTAATTTTACTTCACATTATTGATGTTCTGCTAGCATTGTTTTGATATTACCTGTCTTAATGCTACCGTAATTACCTTTTACTACTGTTATAACATGCTGTGTGTGTGTGTGTGTGTGTGTGTGAGTAACGCTTTAGAGTGGTTATTTGTAGTCTATAAGGCGCTATATATAAATATAGTTCGTTTGATACGGAAGTGACGGATTCAGGGTTCGTGCATCCCCGGCTTTATCTTACAACAATCATAATAAATATTTATACACTGGTCACAATAACAAGGAAGTATAACTACAGGTTGTCCAGATAAGAGCAGGAAGATGACGAAAGTCTCTGTTAAAATTCCCGGTATCTATCTCGTGTTATTAAGTAAAATCCGTAAAACGCACCTGCTCGTTTAAATTATGCGTCGCGATATTTATAAAATTTTACTGTTCTGTTCATCGGGGGAGCTTACAATGGGCACAGTCGATAGAATCCACGATAATATCTATTTGCTATTTAGATTTTAGTCATTATGTACAGGAATTGTTTACTAGACCAAAGTAATTTAAATACATGTTTCCGATCTAGATCATGTGATGGTTACCCAGGGCTATCAGTCGTGTTAAACAGACAGTAGATTGTGGTCAAGATAAGATCACAGAGATACCCAAAATCAGTCCAGTATATTACACTAGTATATTTAACACAATAGATGGTTTTCATATGACGTATTTTGACCCAGAGTTATTCCCCTTGGCCGCCATCTTGTAGGTCAAACTGGTGGATTTTCCTCTTTGGGCAACCAATTTCAAACATGTAAGACAGAAATATATGGGGGGAAATCTTCGCAATATTGCAATTATGAAGTAAAAGATGCATTAACAAATGTATATTAATAAGAAAAACAGTTTATCTCCACCTCAGTGACCAGAATAACAAGGCTGATTTTGGTTGAATAATGAAGGAATCCGGGCATGTTAACCTACAATATGGCGGTCAATGGGAAATAACTCTTGCTTAATCGCTTCGATGGAAAACCATCTATTACCTCCAAATCACCGTATTTGATATTTCTGAACCGTACCAATGGTCTTGTGAGATAATGCTGTAATCGATGGTGTTGATGATTATACATGCAAACGTTAGACCACGCTAAAAAATTATCTAATACACACAATCTTAAAACGTTTTGCCAAAATAAAAATAAAAAACCCTCCTCAAAATCCAGTCTATCCACATCGTATACATTGGTATTGTCTTAAAACGTAATGCAGCATACTTAGACTTGTTTTAACGGGAAAATATTGTCGACGTGCTATGCGATTGTATGATTGATTGTATATTGTTTAACGTCACTCTTGATAATTTTCCTCTCATATGGAACGTTACCATTGCCGGTGAAGGGTTGCAAAATTTAAGCCTATGCTCGGCGCTTACGGCCTTTGAGCAGGGAGGGTTCTTTATCGTGTCACACCTGTTGTGACAAGGGGCCTCGGTTTTTGCTGTCTCATCCGTTGGACAGCCTCATTTATAAAGTCGCCTCTTACGACAAGCAAGGGGGTACTGAGGACCTATTTCAACCCAGATCCTCACGGGACTATGCGAAGAGCCTTGAGTATTTCATAGTTGAAACTAGACAATGCTGTGCTCCGTTTTAGGTGCCAGCTGTGTACTATTATACATATCGACTGTCATGAATTTGCTTATTCTAAGCTGACGCCATTGTTTCTAAATGGTGGAAACCGGATACTGTACTCGTATGTACAATAAAGTGCCCGACATTTAATGAATCAAACAGCAAACGTCATGAACAGGAAGATATTTAAATTTGATGCCATCTTTAAGGAGATCCAACTGAGATCCGAGGAGAAGTTGAAATGATATGTCATTGTCTAGATGGGGGCATTTGATAAATTGATTAGATCAAAACAGAAAAGTGATATAATTTAAAAAAAAAAAAAAAAGAAACCCGATTTTTTAAAACTCTCAATAAAAAAGGACTGAAGATGAGAAAAAGGTGTTGGAGGATTATTATACATTGCTGACATTGACACCGATAGCAGGTACGCACGGTGAGGGACACAGGTAAACCTCTGTTAAAACGCGATGCTGCGACCCACTGCTTAGAACTACAGACCCAATACAAAATTTATTCAGTACATACGTCATGAATTTGACATAGTTAGTTTTAGAAAACGTGCCCCAACCTTTGCCCTTGCCCATTCCCAAGAGCCCAATTTACATAACCGAAAGTCGCCAGCGTTAGAGAGGTTGAGACAGTTTGCTAGAAGTTCTACGTTGTGTTGCACTTTTGATGGTCTCTCCATTTACCAAACTTGAAAGCCTTTTAGCACCACTAGAAAAAAGTATAACATTATTACCGCTTGATTACGCAATCAATGAGAAAACAACTACATGTATATCGCCTTAAGTATATCTGTTGTTTGAATTCCTATTAATACCAACCTCAACATATCAAGATTACTGGAAATTGAAAATACTTTCAGATATAACATTTTCCTGAATATTATTGTGTGGGCTAATATGGCTATCAGACTAAGTTTACATTGAAGTATGGAGTATTATTGGGGGGAAACCCACCCCAATGTACGAGATGAAAGTGTCTCAATGGACGATAACATTTGGTTCTATGATAGTAAATCAATGTAGAGTGCTTAAAATTTACAGTACGATTGTCAGAACATTATTTATTTCACTTCATATTGATATTCATGCTGAGATTTATTTCTCCGACCGACACAGACGGGTAACTGATATTTTTCTCTCAGTATTTAACACAAACCCCATTTCCTCTATGTAATACTAACCAGGCGTCTCAACAGAAAGATATTTGCATTCTTTTAAAATGAAGATCCCGTGGGTATCCGGGTTAGAATAAGTCCTCAGTAACCCTTGCTTGTCGTAAGAGGCGACTAAATGGGGGCTGTCCTTCGGATGAGACCACAAAAACCGAGGCAGGTGTGGCACGATAAAGACCCCTCCCTGCTCAGGGCCGTAACTGCCGATGAGGCAGACGAGGCAACTGCCTCGTCTGATTTTTTGGCAAAAAAGAAAATAAAATTATATAAATGTTATATTATAGGATATATGTTTAAAATGAAGACAAGCACCTTTGTCTTTGACACCATATTACGATTCTTTACATAGTACAAATGAAACACAAACATGATAAATTGGGATTTAAAAAGTGTCATTTTCAGTCGTAAAGTCAATCGGCGGCCCCCAATCCCCTGCCTCCCCTGATTTAGAACCCTACTTACGGCCCTGCTGCTCAAAGGCTGTAAGCGCCGAGCAGAGTCCTAAATTTTGCTGCCATTCACCAGCAATGACGACGTCTCCATAGGAGTGAAAGATTCTGGAGAGGAACGTTAAACAACACACAACCAACTTAAATTCGAGATTATTTCAATAATGCGAGATAAAGAGATAGTAAAGCTCATTTTTGTGATTTTTATTCACATCCCAAATCATCTTATTCTTCTTTAAATTGTGAAAAAAGATAAATGAATGATATTTATCAACTTTGAAAAAATTGCAGGCTGATCAAAAGTTACACAAGAGCCAAAAGTCCAGGAAACAAAAATTTAAGTGAAGCAATGTGAAGATTATAATCGTTTTAAACTCGGAAAGAAATGCACAAAATTGTTATTAATTTTAGGAAATGACTTGTACGAGTCATTTGGATTCATTTTAATTCTTTAAAAGATTATTTTAACAAAATGATCCCTTTAAGGGGTAGATTCATCTCGCAACACGACAATACTAATTTTTTCGGTGATACTGGTTGGCTTTCAGACGACATACAATCGAAATTAATGAAAAGTTTCTATCAACATCTTTAATGTTGTCGGATGATTTCACACCGAACTTAGTAGATTAAAACTTTGCATACATGGCTATTTAAAAAAAAAAATTGTTAATATACAGAGTTGTATGTTATACCCATTGAGGATGTTCATTCAAGAAAGACATTTTGCGTTTTCCCCCCTCACAATTTGAACGTAATATCCAGCACACCCGTAAAATGAAATTCACTTAATCCTCGGACCAATCGATACCGACTTCCTTCATAAAGGCAAAAATCTTCTCCTCCCATTTCGGCTTGGCCTCTTTGGCATTTTTAGGAGGTTTACGAAGCGATTCAATTCTGTCCACAATGTCTGTCACATTCGTTTTGATGTGCTTGTCATACGTAGAGGACAGCGCTCCCTCCAGCAAGGCGTATCGCGGATCGCCCGTGACGCTGGGACATTTCCCGCCATATTTACTGAGTCTGTTCCGCCGTGACCAAGGTGCGTCTTCGTCCCGTCTGAAGGAGGACACAGAGTTTGTGGTACTGTACACGCTGGACGCTATGGTGTTCTCCCGACTAATCCCGAGTCTCGCGGGCTCGCTGACCACGGTTCGACTGTCTCTGCTTCTGTGTTTGTTCTGGAGGGTCTGGGGGATAAACTGGACAGTTTTGGCTCTGTGGGGTGGCATCGGTCGGCGTGTGTTTGGTTGAGTGTTGTTTTGGACGTACTCCTTGGGACTTATGAAGTCGGTTTTTCTGGAGACCGTACTTGCGGCGTCGCTGCGTTCGTTTCCCGACTGACGGGAGGATGTGGTACCCGGTCGGACGTAGGTCATGATGGGCTCACTCATGGTGGAGTAGGAACGCAGATTTTTAGCACTTGCATCTTTGCGTTTTCGGTTTTCCAGAAACTTTTGTTTTTCATGGGAGAATTGAGAAAGAAACTTGTAGCGTTCCACTCCTAAGTCTATCAGCCGTGCTTTCAGCATCCGGACCTCCGTCACCGTGTCGTCATTTTTGCCCGACATCCGGGTATTTCCCTGATTGAGATCCAGTGTGAGATCCTTCACCATCCATTCCTCAATGTCTTTCATGACGTGCTTCTTCTTCGCCTTCAGTCGCGAAGCGGAACTAGCTGGCTTTGGGGGATGCATTTTATAGAGGAAATCCTACCACCTCATTAAAATTTATGTCCATTAAGTAGATTCCATATAAATTAATTCCATTAAATCGTTATTATGTTCGGGGTTCGACGCCTTTAAACTTGTATCATTTTAAAAACTCTGCATAAATTACCATCCATGATTCTTAATTAAAAGTAATTCATTCCAAAGTAAATGTAGAGACGGAACACAGCAGAGTCCCGAGTATTACTTGTTGTACCCTAATATTTAGAAAAACAATCCATCTGGCAATATTTTCCCATCACAAATGACAGACTGGATCTATCTCATCAAAAACATTGAATTCAAAATTTAAATTTTAATTGGGAATGAATTATTGACCCGATATCATCGACTTAATCAAATATTACATTTATCTCTACTAGTGGATCACAATGAATTTGATAGTTCATTTAATCCTGAATGACAAAGACAAAGAACTGGCGTGGTTGTACAAACCGGGCCCAACCAGAGGCTCCACGATTATAGAAGTTCAATGTGAAATGCATTAAGCCGCATCCGTCAAATATACCGAAAATTTCTGGTAATAATTACCGCAATTTTAATAAACAATATTGATGGGCGAACTATCAATGATTTAAGCAAGTGTTATATTGATAAGATTCTAAATAAATATTTATTGAAACTTGGCATAATATTGATGTACACCTCGACGGGTCGTTAAGTGAATATCATGTGCACTCTGTCCTGTGCCAGTCAGTGTAAACTTTAAATGGATGTTATAAAAGACAGTCGCTTTAAGACCAAATGCTTTTTTTTAAATGAATATTATAATTATAATAAAAATATTGAATGTTTAATTAAAAAATAACTGAAAATATCTGAGGTAATATATGCCTATATGAAGAGGTACGAAGCATATCACCTTTTATATTTTCAAAACCGATAGACAATTAAAAAAAAAATTAGATGATAGTTTTGATTTTAACAATAAACTCGTATTATGCTCTCAAACGGAAGTCTACATGTGATTATGTCAAGTGTATTGATACGCAGTGATTAGTCAATGTCAAAAGTTGAAAATTTATAATGCTAAGGGGAAAATGGAGTACCGTAAATGTAAATATTTTTGGCTATTTTCTGGCGGGTAATATGGTAATTTTAAGTTTATTTGCTAATTTTACATGCTGTGGAAGGTTTGAAAGCCTTGTGTGAGGTCATCCATGTTTGGCAAGTTTCCGAGAGAAGAAACCAGGCTACCTTCATCTTCGTCATAGAACATCATTTCAGATCTAAATTGATAAGAGATTTAACCGCATCAATACATATATATGTCATAATATGATGATAATAAGAGATTTGACCACATCAATCAATACATATTATCCTACATCATGAAAGATTTTACCACATCAATACGTATTACATGATAATCATTCAAAACAAATCGAGACTTCCCTCTTGTTTTCTTCCCATGGAATTTTTTTTAACCTCTGTTATTTCCATTATCCGGAACCCAAGGGACCAAAAACTGAATAAAACACTTCAGGGGATCCCATCTTCGTGAGACAAAATTTTCCAAGTAGCATTATCGCAAGGGCACCAATGCTTAATAATATTTTGACGCATCGATATCTTCTTATTAGAAAATTCAATGATGTGTAATTATGTTTACTGTGGTGTATCAGAAACCCTTTGTCGTGTTGACTCTGGTACCAACATCGTCCAGTGTGTGAAACGCTATAACCAAAAGTTCGAACTTCCGATGTCAGGGGACCACGTGCTAGTAATGTAGGAAATCATTATCCGAAACTAATCATTGAGAATATGCTTAAGGAAGAACACACCATAGGGATCTAATATGGACGGAAAGCGAAAGAGATAATATTTGAAATTGAAAAGTTTCAAATTTACCTTATTTATTTAAAATATGCAGTTTTAAGTAGTAGAAATAATCTGGAAAAATTAAAACCCCTGCTAGATTTGAACACATGAACTACGGATCAGCAGTTGACATGTTAACCTACTGAGCTACCCAGCTAGGCAATTAAAAGGAATATACATGTATTGCTGGTGTCTTTATTTTTATTCAAATTTCAAAAGGAAACCATATATTATGACGCTGTTTTATCATTCCTCTTTAAAAGTTCACGAATTTTAATATATAAAATGATTATCATACATTTGACTAAAAGTCCGAATTATGTTAGAATAAATCGAATTATGTTAGAATATATATCACGTTTAAATGATGTTCTACAAATGAGTTATGAGAATGTCTTTAAAAACTTCATTTTCAGCTAATTTTCAATGTCTTAAAAACGTATTGGTCTGAACCTGATTCAATGTTAGATTTTACCTAAATTATACACATATATATATGACTTCGGCTCTGATTGAGGCCTCCCCGGTCCACTCTCTGGACAAATCGGAATCCACACTGCAATAGGATGTCTGCAAACTATCATTAATTTTGAAAAAAAAATATATATGGCCTTGCTGTTTTTGAGAGAGTTTTCTAAAATTCTTGGGACACCTACAATATTGTGCGTCCGGATCAATACCTTTTCTCCGACCTTTCACATCTCTCTCGTTCTCTTGGTTACATTTAGTTTTGCATTTCTCAAGAAGACACAGATGTGAAAAGTTAATGACGGCAGACAGCTACACGACAAGGGACCAACTCGTGAATCGCGGACAGAGTTAAAAACTGGATTTACATTTTAAGAGCTAATCAACGGAGCAATGATCCCTTATCTCAAGCAGCATTCGACTTAAGTAGATAGAGTTGTGACAGTGCCAAAAAAACACTGAAATCTAATTAAGGAGTATACATACAAGTTATACAATTTTGATTCAAGTAAGAATGCATATTAGACGTACTGTCAAATTCATACATACATTAAGTGTCAAAAATGTAATTCAGTTTTATGCAATCACACGAAAGCAAAAACTGGGAAAGTAGTACAGCGATAAAGCTTTGCACAGCTCTAAGTGAAGTCCAGCAGCTCACAAGGACCTTCTCATATTTTACTTAATCAGCAGGTGTCCACACACATTTTATTTCAGGTGTCCTTACATAGTAATGCCTATATACCCAATTAAAGGTAATATGATCAAGTGTAAATTTATTACAAAAAACAAAATCTTTTGGGGACAATCCAAGGATAAGCCTTGCAAGTCAGTGAAGTTTGGCGCTTTGTAGAGGTAGATATATTAGTAACGTTTACTAGGTACCACGTATCGCTGACGTGAGCACCCAAATAGCTAGCTCATTTATATTTTACATTGTGTTTTTTTTAAATGGATGATTAGATAAGGTATGAAGACTTGGATAAGCTGTACGTATGTATGCAGAATATCGAAAGTCTGAGACCAATTCAAAGACAAGTTGCTAGGTTCTCTGTGTTCGGCCCCAGTGCACATGCATAATTTAAAACCCCCTGTCAATAAGTATTTATTGGACCCGAACCGTAATTCATAAATCCGATAACCCCGGCTTATCGTGGTGGAGGTAGTCTCTTAACAACTTAATTCTTATACCTATTAAACGCCTTGTTTGGAGATAAAATGAAAACTGATTAACAGAAGGATCGCCACTGCACCAGTGCATTGTCAGTTTAAGGTGTCGAGACTTGTAGCAGTTTGTCTGTTAGTCTGTCGGCTCCTCTTACAACAAGCGATCGTGGACCGCATTCCGGGATACAAATCGGAAAAGAGAAGTGTATCGTGTCCAACGTTACTTACATTGTGAAATAGTATGGCCAACAAAGACCATTCGGATATTTCGGACAGTGCCAGTAGCGTAGACCTTCCCGCTATCAGTGGACTGAATAAGAACAGCTCACACCCCGAGGAATGGACGCTCCCCCACGAGTGGAGTATGGAAAAGAGAGAGTTGTTTGAGGTCAGTTAAGGGCACCTACATCTGACGTCATATCAAATCTATCATTCTGCCATGTTACAAAGAGTTTGATTTTTTCCCATTCATTTAAAAACTAAACTGTAAAGTATATGTTTAAAAGAAAAGCTTTATTACGTACAGGGTATTAGTAGGTTTCACGTGTAGAAAAAAAAGTCTAAACACAGTATATAGTTGCCCTCAATTTGCTGTGTATACGCACATATAGCAAGATATTAGCAGCTAGTACATGTATGATATTGATTTTCTTCAGTATTTTATTACCCTTTCACTCTTTTATGTTTTGTTCTGCTTAGTTACATAGAAAGTTTTGTCTAGAGACATAAATAATGCATTGCTGGCGTCATGTGTACAATTATGCAACATTGAACATGTTAGGTTAGGAACTCTTATCTGACTTTGCACTTATATAAATGAAAATAAGGTCTACCTAATTTGTTTCTCTTTTACAGAACTGGAAAATGGATGTTCAGAACCAGATAGCTAACCTGGCAACATCACTGGTATGTGTAAACACGTACTTCCGGTTACGGTTTCCGCCAGTATGGAGCGCTAAATTAGCATAAAGTCAAATAATTGAAGATATCTTTAATTATTTGAAGATATCACCAATTCAATTATTGCGCACAATATTTGCTTTGGCGGGCGCATTATTTCAATTGATGAGAGCAATAATTGATTTAATGCGTCCATCAATTCAATGAGTCCCGGGGATTCGTGTTAAAATAGGTCTTCAGTACCCCTTGCCTATCGTAAGAAGCGACTAAATGGGGCGGTCCTTCGGATGAGACCGCAAAAACCGAGGTCCTGTGTCACAGAAGGTGTGGCACGAGAAAGATCCGTCCTTGCTCAAAGGCCGTAAGCTCCGAGCATAGGCCTAAATTGTGCAGCCCTTCGCCGGCAATGGCGACGTCTTCATATCAGTGAAAGATTCTCGAGAAGGACGTTAAACAATATAGAATCAATCAATCAATTCAATTATTGCTCTCATCAATTCAATTGATGAGAACACTGCATCAATGTGGTGGAAGTATTGCTCGCAAAATATGATTTGGGACTCGGTATAATGATTTAATGATCTCTTTAATTCCATTGAAGATATCTTCTAATTTTATACAACGCGTCCGTATGAGAAATTAATGCGCGCATCAATTATTTAAAAAATGGCAAAGAGATCATTAATTCAATTGTGGATATGTTGAATTGAAGATATCTCCAATATCATATAGTTGCTCTCTTTAAAAGACTTATTGCGCACATCAATTGAATTAATGATATCATTAATTCAATTAATGCGCGCATCAATTCAATTGATGCGCGCTACAACTGTATTGAAAAGAGAAACAATTCAATTAAAGCGCTCCTAAATTCAGCAGAATAACCACTGCTATCAATAATTCAATCGATGCGCACAATAATTCAGAATTGTAGATACCATTAATTGTTTGAATATATCTTTAATTGAATTGTTGGACGCATTAAATGAATTGATAATATCTTCAAATAATTAAAGATATGTTCAATTATTTGAGTTTACGTTAGTTTGGCACTCCATATGCCGGAACTTCACCATTATTCTTCTTCATCATTATTTGTTTACGATTTTACAGAGATCACAAGAATTATCTCAACATTCTGCAAATTTCAGGAAAAATCTCTCACAGAATACCCAAATCCAGATGCTGGAGACTATTTTAATTACGAGGATGAAAAGATAAAAGCCGAAATCGAGAAGCGTGAAAGACTATATGCACGTTTCGCCGGCGACACTCTGAACTACGGACTGAGTCGTAATCCAGAGAAGGCATACCCGGACAAGTACTGATTCAGGACCTGACTTTAGTCTGAGAAATTGTGGAGTGAGTGAGAGAGAGAATGTCGGGTGTTCTAAATCTTACTACCAGTCACAGGAATCCAAGAACAGCCTGGTCCGTATACGCATTGTAAACGTGTTATACCATTGTTGTTAGATTACTATATATAGTATTAAACATATCGCTATCTTCACATTTATTTGGACTCTGTATACATGTAGTTGCAAATCAGGAGTGAAGATCATTGTTCAAATTAAATGTGAAACAAATACTTCTTTTTTAATGCCCCGTTCAAGTCATAATTATCGCATATATCAAAGTCTAGGTCTAAGCTTACCCTCCACCGAAACTTTCAAATTGACATATGTAGTGTATAGAAAATATAGGTTAATCAAATGAAGTTTCATGCTGCAAAATCGGGAGCCATGTTGCTCACACGGTCAAGCTAACTGAAAATGAAAGTACGAAGATATTTTCGCTTTGTAAATCTCAGTAAAAGCAGTCCTGGACCAGTTAAACCTGGTGTCCACTTGAAGAGTCTATTGTACTAGATGTTACCTACATTCCCAGACTGCTTTTTACCATCTCATATACCCGAATCTTGGTCCATTTCTACTCACCTAACCTTTAGAGCATTCCTCTCAATGTTCACGAAGGCGAGTAATATCACGCGATACATTTATTCGATGATTTTCGTTGCTCAACTTTGTTTCTATTGAATGCTTGGCACAATTTTGCTTACTAGAGTCTCGAGTCCACATTTATCCTCCATCGACGATAGGATCTTAGAAAATGCATGCAGCACTAAACAACATTGTAGACATGACGTCATGATATGCGATGAAGATGAACCAGTAGACCTGGCGGTTAACAATAAAAACAAGGTTGCTTTTCTTAGCGGATTGCTATCGCTTTTTTTGATTGGTCGTTTGGTCTAACTGATCACATCATCTATTGCGCATGCAAATCGATGGAAGGAAAAAGTAGTCCTCATGCAAGAATTCATATTTACGTTATGTGAAAAGGTAAAGATAACAAACAGTGACCAGTCTCATAAACCCTAGAAAGAATACAAAATTAAGAGTAAGGCAAACACGGATCCGTGGAAACACCACAGGTGAGGTCACGTGCTTATAGGAGGAGTAAGCATTCCATGTCAACCGGTCACACCCGCCGTGAGCCCTTTATCTTGATCAGGTTAACGGAGTTATCCGTAGTCAAAATCAGTATATACAGAACGTATGGAATTATTTTCCTTGCTAAAATGTTCAAGCAGAATGCAATACTTCATATACACTTTCTTGTCCGTATAGGTATGACCCATATTACGAAGGAAAAATCGGAGACAGATCACACAAACGACTTAATCCATGTTAGATATAAATAAATCGTAAATGTGAAATTATATTGTAAAGTTATTGACAAATGGCATCACTTTCCTCAATTTGGAAACCACAGCAAGAGAAATCCTTTGGTGTTTGTTAATTATGTCTCCCCTTCCCAGAAGGGGGTCATTTTGTTTTAGTGTGAATTCTTCTTTTTCTGCTTCTCGTACAAAGTTTGTCCGGATTATAACTTTTTTGTCTTTTTGACATAGGCCTTCGATATTTGGTATGTGGGTATACCATGATAAGACAGTGTGTCGTGTGCCATTTTTATGACCTTTTATGTAAAGGTTAAATGGTAGAATATTTTGGGCATTTTTTTTCTGGACCATACCTTTATTGTCTTTTGACATAGGCATTTGGTATGTTGGTATACCATGATAAGACAGTGTATTGCGTGCAATTTGTATGGCCTTTGACCTTGACGTTTTATGTAAAGGTCAAATAATAGCTTTTTCGGACATTTTCGTTGTCTGGACCATAACTTTGTTATATCTTTTTACATCTAGGCCTTTGATATTTGGTATGTGGGTATACCATAACAAGACAGTGTTGCGTGCCATTTATCTATGACCTTGACCTATTATGTAAAGATCAAATAATAGAATTTTGGGAAACTGTTTTGTCCAAACCATAACCTTTTGTCTTTTGATACAGGCCTTTGATATTTGGTATGTTGGTAAGTTTAATTTACTATATGGTCGAAGCACATATACATTTTGGTGACTGTTATGTACCACATGTCTTAATTTTCCAATTTAAAGATGAACTATAAAAATGCATTTAAAAACTATGGAAAATGGAAGGGGAGACATCAGTGTTAGCATGCTAAAGTAATTCTTCCTAGTTCATGTTTTCTTAGTCCCAAGTCCGATAAGACAGCTTGTTCCTCCGCCGCGTACCTCGGTCCATTTACATTGATTCATATTCCTAGTGTGGTTGTAAATATGTTCATATATGCATAATATATGAGTTTCCAGACTCATTTTTACATGCAAATTTTTCATTTCAGCTAAATCCTTTGTAGCTTCCAGTCAAAACCACCAATGTTTACTTTCCTCTCAAAACGTAATATCCTAAATTTGCCAAACGCAATTATTGTAACTCGTCAAGAAACAAAGAGGAAGTAATTATGTGACTAAAAATCGTTTTCACTTATATTTATCTCCCACACAGGGACGATTAAGTGAACTGATATAATTTAAGGAATAAATGTCTAGTTTGTCTGCATTACGGTGGCATAAAAATGATGGAAGCATGGGGGTAATTTGCATAATCGGTATAATCAATTGGTTTTGCAGAAATACTCCGTTTTCATTTTTTTTGGTCCCCAGTAATTTAAGCAACCTAGACATTTATGAAAATGAAAACTAAGCTAAGGATTATTGTAGACTCAACATTAGTGACTGTGACGATACAAACATGACTGTGATGTCTGGTATATTAATAAATGAATCACGTGATCTCAGAACTGTAATACTGCAGTACCTGAAGTCATTGGGCGTTAACCATCAACGTTTCCTTGACAAACCTGAAAACGCTTATTATAAAAATCGACAGGAGGTAACGCGAGTTCCCTTGTAGGCGATACCGGTAAGTACTGATGATACCGGATTAATGAAAAGTTGCAGCATACCTTAATTTCTTGATATCTCTACAAATTAACACCGATGTAGCTTTTTTGAAAGAAATTTCTCTGCGCCAACAACGTCTGAACCTAATCGAGTAGTCAAGGAGTGGCGGGGGCGGGGCCAGACCGTCGGTCTGAACCATGAGGCAAAAGAGATCTACACGACCTATCAAATAATGTCGACATTGCCTGAAAGACTTGTAACTTGGCAAGACAAATGCTTAAACCCAGTCAAAATACTCCGCGCAATAGCATGTACACAAAACACTTTTTATTGCATTATGAATTTTTGAATATGGTATAGTTAACTTTGGTTAATTGTGGCTAAGAAAATCAAATATGAAACAAATTTTTGTCTTCACCCTTATCGGTTAACATATATCCCCCAATAAATCATGTCCACTGATTAGTCACGATACAAATAAAGATAACAGCACTACCATTACAATTACAAGTAACGAATATCCGGAAATGACGTCAGATTTGTTACAGCCGTCCTCAAAACACAAGACGTAACATTTTCTCTGCTTGTTGCCCGTCAAGGTGTCGTTGACACAACCTTCTCTTGGAACATTTTGGTCAAGAGTGGAACAGCTTCGAATGAACGCCTTCTGTTGTCCTGGAATATGTTCAATAAATATGTAATCATAAAGAAATATTGGATTCAGAATACTGTTTCGTACGTTTATCTCGTGGACCCAGAAGTTATTATCATCAGAAAATGAAATGTGACTGTTTACTGACCGAGTGCACTAACTAAATGACTCCTGCTTTTACTTCGTCTTCGGCAAATGAATGAGATTATTAAATTCAATTAGTTTGATGTATCCTTCCACATTTATACAAGTTCAATCTAGCAGCGTTAAAGGCATAATTGTTGCTTCGTTGTGAATTCGATGACCTGGGATTTAATGGCCCCTGCACACTTGTGGACTCCGCTAATGATTGAGTGCACCTACCGAATGACCACCGCACACTCGTATCACTCCGCTAATGATCGAGTGCTCCTAAAACATGTCCACTGCACACTCGTATCAATCCGCTGATGATTGAGTGAATGAAAGTTTTTAAAACACCAATGAAATAAAAGTTTACATCTACATTGTAGCTACGTGCACGGGTAATTACTGTTACGAACCTGTCATGGTAGATCCAAAGATTGGGGACTTTTTTTCTCTCAAGCATTGTCCACAGTGATAACACGCACAAAAGACTATTTGCATTTGCGAGGAGAAATTTTGTTTCGTCACCAATATGCTAAATGTTTTTATGTGAGCTACGTTTTTCGTGCTGGTTCCATATCAATTCGTCTCCGAGTCTATCTATGTGAATCGTAAAATGGAGATTTATGTCCCTAAAGACAAGTTCCATACACAATAACGTTTTTTTTATCTCGGAGTGGTGCTCCTTAACTAGCTTGCATGTTTGCTGAAATTTAGATGTAAATACACGGAACTCTAAGAACTTAGTATATCGTCCCTCTCGAAGTCCTTGCATCACCCTAATTTACCAACACAAGTGTACAAGGGCCATTTGGCCGTTTCACGTTTCTTAATCAGCAAGAGTAACCATGTTGAAATTTTCATATGATCTAGACCTAAAGGATCTGGATAATGTTTTAAGATTATCTTAAAATTCATAAGCTTAAAAGCTCATTTTCTCTTCAAATCAGTGAGATTATTTAATCATATTAATAGAAAAATTGTAATTATTTCGACCACAACTGGCATTTGGGTGACATTGATGTCACAATGGTGTGGCCTAAATTTTAAAGAGAAAGACAGTGGAATCTATTCTGAAGAACTTTTGCACAGTTGCACGTTTCAATCGGATCACGTGCTCGTCCTTTTCCGTAACCGGTAATTTCCGTTCATTTGCGGTTACGGAAATAGCCGAGTAGTTACGATTGCTGCACGTTTCTCAGTGATGTCATTTGCTACTATGCTAGTATATGGACATCGTCGCAAGCTACGGCTGAAATGTACGCTCCTCTCCATTTCAGCCGTGGTTTGCAACGATGGTTTATGGAATTTTCAGTCGATAACTGGTTTTGCTGGAATTCAGATTAACAGATTTCATTCTACAACTTGACTTAATTGTAAGCCAGAGAAACTTTCAAAATTTTACTCCAGAGAAATGGACAGAATTATTTTATTTTTTTACACAGACGCCTGATCCACCACCTCTTTTTTGATGTTCAAAACAAAACTAGCGATAATTAAACAGAATTTTGTTAATTAATATGTGGAGACGGCCTATATCTATTGTATCGTAGTGTCATGTTTCGTTTTTATTAAACTCAAGATGTACCGTGCAGCGGTCTGAAAACACTTGCCGTTGCTTGCGTTAAGATAGAAACTACCATGTCACTAGTACATGTAAAGCTAGTTCATAAGCAAGGCAGCAGAAGTGCCCAATCTACTGTCCGCGATGCACTCTAAGTTACACCGTTTTATTTTTTCATGTTCTTACCGTCGCTGTATATTCTGGTAATCAGACAGCCATTTCTTTTACTCGTCCTTTCCAGACAGTCGGAAGCGCTGGGCGGGTCGCTCTCACAATCCTTGTCGTGTTTGGAGTTGCACTGTGCGCATAGTGTTGTAGATTCTGCGGACAGACAATGACACTCTTGGTACAAAAAGTAAGTGTGGATTTGTGAGAAAGTTTGGCCCCGTATAGATATTATTATTATAAGGGGAAATCCCATTGGAAGACTGTTTCCTTTTACGTTTTTTATGCTCCTCGAAAAGATCGGAGGAGCATATAGTTGCAGTCTGTCCGTCCGTCCGTGCTCACATCTTCTAAGCCTATCATCAAATTTGATTTAATTGATCACAAATTGAGACAAGGACTTTGGGACCAAGGCCTTTCAAGGTCATTTTGGAAAAATCAAGGTCATTCAAAACATATAAAAGTTCTTTATTTCAACAGTTTTTAATATAAAGTTCCCATCTCCTAAACCTTTCATCAGACATTGATAATAATTTAACACAAATATTCCTTGAGGCAGAGACTTTTGGACCAAGGTCATTTTGGAAAAGTCAAGGTCACTCAGAACATATAACTTATATAAGTAAGAAGTGTTTTATTTCAACAATTTTTGAACAGGTATTCACACAAATAAGTAATAGGTAAATGGCTTTCAGACACAGGTCACTCAAAGTCATTTTGTAAAGGTCAGGATCACTCAGAACATACACCTTAAAATTAGATCCTTTGGTCTGCTCACCTACGATCGCTACACTACTATATCGTAATTAGATTGTACATTACTTGGACACAAATGATTCCCCCAAAGAACATTTTCCTTATATACTTCATTAATTAAAAAAAAATATCCCCTGAATTCAATTCAATCTCAGAAATGTGCACACTGTCTTCTTATAAATTTAGAATAATTCTTTGATCATGTTTTACAGAGATATGACAATCTTTAGACAAGACTAGTATCCTTTATATAAAAATACATAATTTTCGAAAATTTTTATTTTATTTTGAGATAAAATTTTCGTTTATCTGAAATAGCTCGTCATAAGATTAGAATGATGACATCAACAACCGATACCTCTAAAATTAATGTTGTTTATTTCATCAACATTGAAGGAAAATTATAATCATGTGATGATTTTTTTTTTGGGGGGGGGGATGTTTTGTTTAAAATATACATGGAAAATGGTCCTCCGGAAGTCACTTTCGTTACGTGATGTGCTTGTTTCCTCTCATTGTACAGATATGGAAACCTTTCTGTTTTTATTTGTTTCATTTTTGATTATGAATAATTTAAGATTTATAATCCTTTATATTTTTGCCGTCGATATCTCTACAAATTGAAATGGTAGTCATTTCCTGATGAATGTGAACAGTGTTCGCATGAATCTTGATTAATATAGTATGACTATTTGAACGGCTAGGAATTCTGACAGGAATAAAAGTAAAATGTATAAATATAAAAAATAAATTTCATATTTGAAAATACTTGATGGTATGAACAGCAACACTCCACGCTAGCATTCTTTTCATGAAGCGCCCATAGAGTGTGCCGGCGTATTAAACGACGCAGTTCATTTTCAAAATTGAAAGAATGTTAGCAATCCTACTTCAAAACAATTCCTGCCCCTGGAATGTATATTTCATCTCTCTCTCTCTCTCTCTCTCTCTCTCTCTCTCTCTCTCTCTCTCCGTCTCAAAGGGAATAATTCAAATCAATACAAATTACCACTTCTACCTTTTAATTTACAGCTAGTCTGCTCATATTTAGAACAGGGAAATGGTCCGATTTAATCACGACAAATGATGGTCGAGAGTACTAAGGCGGAAAATCGCCTAGAAAGGTGATTTTCGTTTTATTGACGAGCGGTTTCCTATCGTAGGAAGTCATATATTTGTTTTAATTGGATCCGTCATGTCCAAGCATCATTAGAACAAATAAACTGTTAACAACGACTTTACAAAAACACGGAGATACACTGAGATGCAAGGAATGGCTGTAAAAGATAGGTAAAAAAAAAAATCTTCGAAGGATAAGGCGCCCATTGTTTCTTGAATAGTGAATGTTATCACTATTTCAGTAACTGTGTATTGTTTTGAGAGCTGAACGCAATATATTGCGATTTGCTGATTTCGAATTTGACAGTATTTGACAATTTATTTGAAATACTAAATTGAAATATTCATATATCAAATTAACGCCATGTCGCGGATCTGTGTGTAATCATCAAAAATGCAATATACTTAATTGAACAAAGTAATTCAATTTTAAGAGAAATTACACAGAATTCCCTAAACAGTGATGGATATCATAAGTACTTCATTTGTAAAAACTCTGAAAGATATGCATCCCTGGAATTGACAGACACGGTAAAGAAAGAGTTAACTTTAATGT
Source organism: Ostrea edulis (assembly GCF_947568905.1). Classification (NCBI taxonomy): domain Eukaryota; kingdom Metazoa; phylum Mollusca; class Bivalvia; order Ostreida; family Ostreidae; genus Ostrea; species Ostrea edulis. Next base: position 32,566,030 of record NC_079167.1, on the reverse strand, counting down.
AGTAAATATGACCATCTCAAATTCAATGGAGTCGTGATGTTTCCACGCCAGTCGGCCACACTGTCTTAATTTCTTGTAAAATGTTGTTATCGAGAATGTTTTGTTAAAAAAAGTGAATTGCAAATATTTTAATACATAGTGTTCACAGGATAATGGTTTAAATTCAAGTACAAGTATGCCTTTTGATTGTCTTGAGGTTGATGTATTGCAAAAATGCAAAATATTAACACACAAACGCGACAAAACAACCCCAGACAAATCGAACAACAAGAATCCATGTACTATAACAAATTGTGCTCAACATTTTTAAATACTAGTAGGTACAATTGATATTGTTAATCATTCTCCTTAAACATTAATGAAAACATTTACCTTCAGCACAATTGATATTCTAGAGTAGTCTGTTAAGGAAAGCTACGATAGATGACGTGTTCTCTCCGGACACAGAGTTCACACGCTAATATTTACATTGCCAATGTGTTTTCATTACCGTAATGACGGTCATTTCCTCATGAATGCGATGTAGATGTGCACAATGTGCGTATGAATATTGATAAATATAGTACGTCTATTTTAATGACTGGGAATTCCGACAGAAATGAAATTAGAATATACAAAATGAATTTCAGTTTTTGAAAGCTTTACAGTTCAGACTCTCTGGTATTTTCAAAAATTTATTTCTTAAGAATACGATACGTAAATAAATAACTTAGATTGAACGTCATTTGAATAAAATTCTTCAGATTTGATTAATAAACCCAAATTAAGTAAAAAGAAGTAACAATTTACCTAAACTTTTCAAAATGACAAGAGTGTCTATCCAATTTAAAAAAAGTACAAATGATTTTGCTGCTAATATTTTCAAAAACGTGAAAACACAACTGTTTTTGAAGTATCAGGATGCATATCGTTATCGGGTGGGTACAAATTGTTGTAAAGTTTGAATTTCAAACATAAAACTCCATGCATACAATATATAATATCATATATGCAAACAAGACTGAACAATTTCCTTGGTATAAATGGAATACTTCGAACTTGGAACACCGCACAAGATAAGAATTTTCATTGGACGAATTTAGAATTTAACAAGATTGGGGAAAACTATGGTGACAGAATAAAATAATAATAATAATAATAATAAAAAGACGACAGAAATGATCATACCTGCTGCGTCCCAGATAGTGCCCCACATTAAGACCGTGATGCTCAGCCATGTCGTCACATAAGCCATTGTTTTACGACATCACTCCGACGTCCGAATTTTGGTGTTCTATCAGAATCAGGAAAGCTCAAGGCTAATGACAGATAGAGAAGAAGACCTCAGTATTGTAATTTTGATTTGGGGTCTGTTCCTGACAATTTGAATAATATTTCCGTCCAATCAGGCCTCTGAAATTCACGTTCTCTTTAGAGGCTCCTTTGTCGGGAATTTTTTCTAATGAGTTTCATTCTATCGATATTTTCATATTTTAGGCCCGTGATGATCCCCCTGAGTAATAAGCCTGGCGGTGCTGTGATTCTCCTTACTGGGAGCTCCACATCTGTTAGACGACCAGTCCAATTAAAAGCATGCTTCTGTCAGTAAGCGAACAGCAACAATACAGACCAGTATTAGTATTTATTTGCCGCTATTTGTTGCTGAAAAGGCTAATTACTTCAATGATGGCAGTCACCTACAGACAGAAAACTACGAAATCCTGTCATATACTAAAACATATTGTGTGCATACAATAATGCCGAACCTTTATTAAGGACGGATCTCTCAGATACTTACTTCTAATGCAATTGCTAATTCAATGGCGAAGAGTAAGCTAAACAATTTACTAAACAGTGACAAAAGACCATTCTCTCTAATTCATTAAAATAAACATAATTACCTTATTTATTTTTCTCAAAGTTACACATATTTTAACGACATCATTATAGAACATCGTCGCATCTCGCAACCATCGCGTAGAAGTTCTGAAGTTCAGTTCAAAGGTTGAAATCATTGTCCAACAAAGGGTAAGGTAGGATAAGGGCCCTATGCGGCCCCCACTTTCACTTAAATCTCAAAACGGACCTAAAACCGTAAAAGCTTTTAATGTCAATATAATAGTAAAAATATATAATCGTGATCATGAATGTTAAGCGTTTAAAGTCACTAGATTGTCATAGATTTTAGCACATTTATGGTTTCAGAAGAAAACGGCATATTAGTATATGTTGTTTACAATTTCACATATATTTTGCTTTCATAGTTTGCCTATTAACTTTATTACACCTAAGCTGCAGTTGATGTTGGTGTATATTACATGTAGTTTGAGAGGTAGGCAAGCGTGTGTTCTGTATTTTCAGAAGCAATAAATGTTTCAAATTTTTGGTCAAAAGTGACATTTTAAAACTTTTATTCTACTTTGCGACCTTCCAGTGACCTTCGACTATGTCACGTGTTAAAATTGGCACTTCTTTTGAGATGGACATGATCTGGGTTATTAGATAATGACCTACATTAAATTGTCCACGAGGACTTCTCAAAATGGGCGCCATATATGACCCTTTTCCTCACGTATATGGTGGAACTGTACAAGGAACTGACGTTGTATGATGACGTACAACGGACAGACATCTTAACGCGAGCTACACTCAGTCAAGTTGCAAAATACACCTGTCCAGTATTTTCAGTATTGCAGTTGTAATCAAAGAAGGAATTCACATCCAAATCGCACTGCACCATACCAAAATACGAGCCGTCTATAAATTGAAATGTTTAAACAGGATTAAACTGGTGTGTTTGAACTAGATACCGCCAGACTGTCTTCGCTCACACCAATTCCACATCGTAGCAGATAAGCGAAGGCTTTCCGGAAATCTTTGTTTTTCAGTCCAAAAATTATCCAATTGAGTCCCGAGTTTACCAAACCCATCACTGACAGAAATTTCCGGACGGTTGCCACTGTGTTACTGTCTTCCAGGAATAATGCATCGAATATAACGAGGAGCAGATAGGGACCCCAACAGATAGCGAAGGCCCCGAGCAGCAGAATCATGATCTTGGTCTTTCTGTAGGACCGGTTGGTTATTCTAGTGCGGTCACTGGGTCCCCGGGTCGGCTTGTCGCAGGTTTTGAACTGTCTCCAAGCAGTTCGCACAACTTTGACATACATAAAAAAGTTCACAATCAAAGATGAAGCAAAGTATATGAACATTATACTCTTGTATGCTTTAGTCCAGATCAATTCAATATCACATGGAATGTTATCTTCCCATTGGTTCCAGCCGAGAATTGGAAGCGAGGCTAGAAGTATCGACAAGAGCCAAGAAGCTACGACAATTATCGATATAGCCTGCCAGGAACATATCACGGTGTGCTTAAGAGGATGCACGACAGCCATATACCGCTCGAACGAAATAGCAAAAAGATTCATAACGGATGCCCCGAGAAGCATATCGGACAAAGAGTGGCGAATCAAGCAAAAATACTTCTGACGAGCAAGTTCTAAATTTGAAAGAAACACGAGGTCATACGGAATGAAAACGAGACCAATGAGGAGATCCGACACCGCAAGGTTTCCAATCAGAATGTAAATGCGTTTACGAAGACGATGAAATCTTAGCAAGCTGATGATGATGAGGAGATTTCCAAGGATGATGGGACCGACGATTACACACTCCACGACAAAGAAAGTTCCGATCAAAGAATCATAAGGAATGCGTGTTGTATTCTGCCATTTTTGCAACACCGCCATCCTCTTACGAATTTGGGATTGATATATCTAAACTATTAGTCGCGTGGCATGGATTTTATTCTAATAATTGTGAAACAAGGTATGTGTATCACGTAGCTGAAGGCATTTTAATCAGGAATGATAGAACGTTGTCGTCTGTGATGACCACGTGGGACCGCCAGTTTAATTGATGTGCTACGTATGTACACATGTTTCAACCAGAACACCACCTCAGTGGTAAATGCAACTCTCTGTGTGTTACACAGACTCAAGGACATGAAATCTGATTGTGTAAAAATAGTGTCGAAATTTCATCATCGTAAAAAATCTAGACAAGGTTATATTGCTTTTTATGTGTTTGTTTTCCTTTACGCTATTTAATTACGGTGATGATGCTTCTATCCAGAGTTGATAATATTTCTAATCTGATTCATGACTGCTTGCCTTGGGAAGTATTTATTGATATAAATTTGTTATGTATAGGACGGATAATGCTTCGTAAACCTGTTTTGTCGCAATGTGTCGTTCGCCAGGTACATGTAGGGAATGACCGAGCGCTGGTGATCCAGAGATAAAACACTGATCAACCTCACGTCTGTTCGCTGAAAAAATAGCCTTAACAAAATTCGAGCCAAGATATACAGTATTCCATAAATTGTTTTAAAAATCAAAGCAGGGGGCATTTCTATTTGGGCGTTTCAATCCGGAAATGGGCTAATAATTTTCATAAGATGAACATCTGTGTTTCAGCTGTCTGATTTTGGCAGATACTGTATTTTATGAGGGGGGGGGGGGGGGGGGGGTTAGACACCTGCTTGAAACTTCAGTGTCTTGTTGGATGGCTTTGTGTTTGCATTGATAGTGTTTTGTCTGTATGAAACATGTGCTGTTTCAGTGCATTGTATTTCTCTAGATATAAGCACTGTGACATCCAATCAGCCTTTCAAATATTGAGATAATAGGTGATAAGAAAGGATGTTTTTACTAAATAAAATAAATAAACATCCTATAACACCGGTTGCAGTGGCTAAGTGGTTGAATTTGCTGACTGGAAGGTCGTGCATGCGAGCCACGCTCGTAACTTGGCCGCTTAAGGCGTATTTATAGCTTCGCTCTGCAGGTTACATCACTCTATTTATGTGGAGGTTCACGGATGGCCGAAAGAAAATAATTCCTGGAACTTTGCTTGTATTTTGGCTTTTGACCAGCTGATTTAGCACGTGCTTGACTTCAATGTAAATACTCTCATGCCTTGCCGGATGTGTATGTATTTTTTGGTATGAAAATGCCTATCAAGAATTGTACTACATGATGTGAAAGTAAAACTTCTGAGAAGTTTACTTTAAGGAAGCAGGGTCAGGTCAAAGGTGAGTAATTTTGGTAAGAACCTATAGGCAAAATTAATAGAGTAGTGCAACCATTTATAGTTGAAGTATTTTACAGTCTTCGGGCAATACACTTCCTCTCCTTTGTGATTGGTAGAAAATGTATAATGAGAAAATTCTAATTTATTTCATTGGTTGAAATCCTGTTCAACGGAAGGGAGATAATTTCGTGATGATCTAATTTACGTACGACTTAACAATTTTACACGTCCAGTCAAAGACAAGAAGGGACACACAATCCCAGGAGAAAAAGAACAGAGAGCAAGGTGGGCAGAGCACTTCAAAGAGACACTGAACAGACCAGTACCACCCCCCAGATATTCCACCACCAACCCAGCTTTTAGACATCAATACTGGCCCGCCAACCAAGACAAATGTCACCAAAGCTATTAAGTCCCTCAAGTTGAGCAAAGCAGCGGGTCCCGACGGAATACCACCTGGAGCACTGAAAGCAGACAAGCGTCAACGGAGATGTGGAATTCCCTCCTACACAAGATCTGGGGGCAGGAAACAGTGCCAGAAGACTGGAAGAAAGGACACTTTGTAAAGCTGCCGAAAAAAGGAGATCTCTCATCATGCAACTACTGGAGGGGCATTATGCTATTATTCATTCCAGGGAAGGTACTAGCCGGGATCATGTTGGAGAGACTAAAGACTGCCCTCGACAAGACTCTGCGTGAAGAACAGGCAGGCTTTCGTCAAGACAGATCCTGCACCGACCATATTGCCACAATGAGAATAATCATAGAGCAGTCTATGGAGTGGCAGACACCCCTGTGTGCAGTCTTTGTTGATTTCCAGAAAGCAGTTGTCAGGGATGCCATCTGGAAACTCATACATCACTACGGCTTCCCATGCAAATTTGTCTCCATTATCCAACAACTTTACGAAGATGCCACATGCCATGACGTACATGATGAGAAGCTGACGGAACCTTTTTCTGTAGGAACCGCGTGTTCGTCAAGGCTGCTTACTCTCGCCGACAATTTTCCTGATAGTGATCGATTGGGTAATGCGGCAATCCACAGCAGGCCAGAAGACATGAATCCAGTAGACCTCCACTAAACAGTTGGAGGACCTGGACTTTGCTGATGGCATCAGTCTTCTCTCCCACAAGCAGCAAGATGCCCAAGATAAGTTGTGCCGTGTTGCAAAAGAAGCAGGAAAGACAGGCCTCCAGATCAACAAAAAAAAAAAAAAAAAAGACAAAAAAAAAAAAGAAGAAAAAAAAAAAGACAGGTGATGAGAGTAAACAACCGACAACAGAACCCACTTCAACTTGGACAGGAAGACATCAAGGAAACAGACAAGGTTGTCTATCTCGGTAGTGTGCTTAGCAAAGATGGCGGGACAGAGGACAGAAAGAGTCGCATCAACAAAGCCCGACATGCCTTTATTGTCCTCAGACCAATCTGGAATTCCTCAGCCCTTTCAATCCATAACTAAATAAGAATTTTTAACACCAATTTAAAATATGTCCTTCTTTTTGACTGAAACTTGGCGAACAACGAAAACAAACACCCACAAGCTCCAGACATTCACCAACAGATGACTCCGACGCCTCATTAACATCAAATGGCTGGATGTTATTCCAGATTCAGAACTCTGGAATAAGACCAAGCAAGTTCCAATATTGATAGACCTGGAAATCAGAAAACGGAAGTGGAGCTGGATTGGCCACACTTTTCGAAAGTCCTCGTCAAACGTCACCAGACAAGCCCTTGAATGGAACCCGCAGGGCAAAAGAAAAGTAGGAGGACCCAGACAGACCTGGCGCAGAAGCGTAAACAAAGAAGTGAAGGCTGCTGGAATGACATGGGCTGAGCTAAAGAGGATCGCCCAGAACCATGTACGTTGGAAGAGTGTGGTTTCGTCCCTATGTTCCCCAGGGAACCCAGGGAACCCAGAGGATTAAGTAAGTAAGTAACATTTTACAGGATTTTCAATGTTAAAAAGAAAGAGAGAGAGAGAGAGAGAGAGAGAGATAAAAAAAAACGAAGAGAAGAAAGAATAAAAATTTCAATATAATGAAACTGACATTTGAATCTTATTCATTTATTACAATTCGGGGTCCAGTCTCGGGACAGACGTTGATATGACATTGTATACTGTCACTACCACGACTCTGAGCGCCATGCAAAGTTCTGAACTAAGTTTGTGGCTTTTCAATTTTAAACTTTGAATCTATACACTGATCTCTTTTAACTTTAGATATTTCATTTTGATTTTATGCTCTCTCTCTCTCTCTCTCTCTCTCTCTCTCTCTCTCTCTCTCTCTCTCTCTCTCCCCACACTGATTATAGGTATTATTTAGAAAAAATAAAATTAATAAATAAATAAAAAAGAAAGAAGAAAGAAATATATACATAAATATATATATTATGAACTAGAATTAACAGTATATCATATATAGAAAGTATTACACATGATATTCCACGAAGCACATGTAAATGCACCACTCCGCTCTAGCCGCTCCCCATAACGGGGAGCGGAGTGGACCGAAAACTCTTGGTGTGAATGAGTTCAGAAGCTCTCGGGTGCACACGCCTGCTACTATTGGATCCTTTCCGTGCTCAT
>NC_079167.1:32548916-32558158 GCF_947568905.1 Ostrea edulis | reverse complement strand
GAGTATGAATCTTGTTTTAACTGTGTACAAGTTTATTCTTGCACATTGAGTATGAATCTATTTTAAATATGTATGAGTTTATTTTTACCCATTCAGTGAGTATGAGTTTGTATTTACTTTTTGTGAGTTTGGTTCTTTACACATTGAGTATGAATCAGTTTTAACTGTTTGTGAGTTTGTTTGTTTTTTTTAGCTCTTCTGAGCCATTTGTGGGGTGTGCGTAAACTTTTTAGAAAAAGGGCTAAAACTCAAGAACCCCTTGGCCAATTTTTTTAAAATTTGTTACAGGGTATCATTGGCCCAAGGGCTTTCATACATACTAAATAGAGGGATGTGACCCTTTAACAAGGGGAGATAATCAGGAAAATACAAACAAAAGTAGTGGTTGCTAAAAAATCTTCTTCTCAAGAACCACTGGGGCAGATTATCACCAAACTTACACATAAGGATGAGGATATGTTGTAGATTAAAAATGTTCAAGACATTACCCTGGGGCAAAAGGGCGTGGTCTCAAGGTCACTTCAAAGTTGACCTAAATTTATATTTCCTTAAATCTTTGATATTTTAGTCATTATAAGGACTAGGATCATCAAATTTTGACAGTTGATGCATCTTAGGACCTTGTGTCTAGTTGTCTCAAAAGTAGGTCACGGTGACCTACTTTTTGAATTTTGCAGGTATTTATTTTTAAAATTAATTTTGATGCATATCTTTGGACACTTTGAAGCCTATGATCATCAAAACTTGTCAGTTGGTGGATCATGGGACCTTGAAAATGCAGTCAACTGAAAAATAGGTCACCGTGACCTACTTTCTGAATTTTATGGCTTATCATTTATAGATATATTTTAAGTTGTTATTTCAAATACCGAGAGGTTTAGAATCATCAAATCTTGTAAGTTGATGCATCTTGAGGCCTTGAAACATATTTATAAAAAAGTAGGTCACAGTGACCTACTTTTTTGAATTTTGCAGATATTCAAATTTCACATTTTCAATTTTAGATGCATATTTTGGCCACTGTATAACCTAGGATCATCAAACTTTGTCAGTTGATGCGTCTTCAGTCTTCGGTTTGTGTCTACCAAAAAGTAGGTTACCGTGACCTACTTTTGGTATTTGACAGCTAAATTACTATATTTCAGACACTATTTGACCTACAATCATCAAGACTTTGTCAGTTGATGCATCTTGAGTCTTCGAAGTGTATCGACCAAAAAAGTAAGGTCACTGTGACCTACTTTTGGCATTTGACAGTTATATTTATATATTTCAGTCACTAATTGACCTACAATCATCAAACTTTGACAGTTGATGCATTCTTGAGTCTACGGAGTGTGTCGATCAAAAAGTAGGTCACCTTGACCTACTTTTGGAATTTGACGGCTATATTTATATATTTCAGATGCTATTTGACCTACAGTCATCACAACTTTGTCAGTTGATGGGTCTTGCATGTTCGAAGGGTTTCGACGAAAAAAGTAGGTCACCTTGACCTACTTTTGGAATTGGACGGCTATATTTATATATTTCAGATACTATTTGACCTACAGTCATCAAACTTTGTCAGTTGATGCGTCTTGCATTTTCAAAGGGTGTCGACCAAAAAGTAGGTCACCTTGACCTACTTTTGGAATTGGACGGCTATATTTATATAATTCAGATACTATTTGACCTACAGTCAGTCAAACTTTGTCAGTTGTTGGGTCTTGCATGTTTGAAGGGTGTTTGACGAAAAAGTAGGTCACCTTGACCTACTTTTGGAATTGGACGGCTATATTTATATATTTCAGATACTATTTGACCTACAGTCATCAAACTTTGTCAGTTGATGGGTCTTGCATTAGTTCAGAGAGTTCGCTGACCAAAAAGTAGATCACCATGACCTTACGATTGGAACTTGAACAAGCTATATTTCAATATTCAGATACTAATTGGCTTAAAATCATCAAACTTTGTCAGTTGATATTTCTTGGGTTCTCAAAATGTGTAAACCAAAAAGTAGGTCACATTGACCTACTTTTTTTGAATTCTTAGGATTTAACTAAAGATTTAGAATATTAAGAGGCTAAGAATAGAAATGGTGGGGTTGTACAATTTATCAGAAGAGCGATTCTAGGCCCTTGGGCCTCTTGTTTTTTTACACATTGAGTATGAATATATTTTAAATATGTGCGAGTTTATTTTTTACACATTTAGTATGAGTTTGTATTTACTTTGTGTGAGGTTTTTTTTTTTTTTTTTTTTACACATTGAGTATGAATCTGTTTTTAACACACTTGAACTCTGATTTTTATACGCCCGTAGACTGGACGTGTTATGTTTTGGGACTGTCCGTGCATCTGTCCGGCTTGGCTGCTCTCTGAGATCGTGTTATCCTGACTTTTTCCCGTAACAGATGCATGTACAGCTTTTAAATTTGGTCACTTCTCCCTCATCAAGCGTAAGAATGAGTTTGCTTCTCAGCTAGACTTGTGCACCGTGACCCACTTTAGGGCTAAAAAGTAGGTGATAACAGTTTTCTGGACTTAAAAATTATTATTACAGATACAGATATTGTCCTGAAAATTAAGTCACAAGCTAACTCTCGGAGAAATATGTAATCAGTATTTAGGACTAAAAGTAGGTAAAAAAGTTTCCTCGACTTTTTCTCATTATGGATACAAATATTGCAACCTTCCTATCAGAGATATGCATGTACATAATCAGTTCACATGTTAGAGCATTTTGATTAAAACCATACCTTCAATCTCGCTCCCCCTTTTATGTCCGCTCCCCCCCAAAAAAGGGTGTGGGTGTGAAGTACTGGTTTTAATGACACTTGCAGATAGATTGGTGCATCATGACCTACTTAATTTAAGACTTTTCTACTCAAAATGTGTGATATTAATTCAGAGTGCATAATGTGCTTTACAGGTTTGAATTTCACTGTCCGATGGGCGTATGTTTAAAAAGTTTAAACTTGAACTTTACGACGATGAACTACAACTTATAATAATGTCGGCTCAGATGTTGGCGCGAAGGGGCATTGATGTGGGAGGAAACTGGTGTACCCAGAGGAAACCCGCGTGTCTCAATAGGCGACCACAATACCTTCTCACATACTTGTTACCACTGCCAATCTTTGGTCTCCAGCGGTGAGAAGCGAGTGCGTTAACCGCTACGCTAACCCGGGCGTGTGTTGTACCGTTTGCGGTAATGTCCTATTTTTTTAAGGAATTTTGGGGTAAACCCATTTTAGAGCCGGCTGATCACTTTACACCCCCCCCCCCCCTTTTCCGTTAGATTTTGGATGTATTAAATTATCATTAAAGGGAACGTAGGGTATAAAAAAAATATTTTCACATTTCAAATACTAAATATTTAGTAATTAAGTCCACTGGTTATTTCCATTTGATTGTGAATCTGTTGTGTAGAAATCGGCTATTAAATATAGCTACACATCATCTGCTGGAGGCTGCCATTTTGCAAGATAAAGTTATCGTTCTTTAAGATATTTCCCACAATCCCATCTGTTTATGACGTATACCGGGCAATTGCCTCTCAGTGAAAGCATCTGATCATGTCTGACTGCAAAGGATATCAATATGAGCCTGATTATAATGATGAGGAATTATTAGCAGATTCAAATGAAAACACTAGTGCATTGGGATAAATTGATGAAAAACGACACTCTTAATTCTAAAACTTTTAATTTTGTATTCTTTATACAGGATTGTTCATTATCTTCACTTCTTCATTCTTCACTTTGAACATTCCTTAGCACATATGATGGACAATGACTGGGCAATTCTATCTGTATATGTTGCACAAAGTTGACTTTATTCTTCAATATGGATTGAGAGTGGGATATTTTTGTCACTATTCATGTCTTCATTGAGCTGAAAATATAAAAATGAAATCAAACCATTAATTTATAACTTTAGTAATGAATTTTCATGAAAGTGCATGTACATGTACATGTATTTCACACAACAAAGAGTTTATTTTTCATAGTAGTTTTCTCTCTTTCCGATTTATTAGTACATCTGTTTACAAGAGAATCTTACAATGTGAATCTGTATACAGCACAAATCAGTTGATTATCACTACACCCCTGCAGTAATTGCCACGTAAATGTCAAGACTTGAAAGATTAACTGCACAGGGGGGATTAAAATGACCTTGGTTGTAAAACTTTGTTAATCATTTAATAGAGAAGTGCATCAAATTACCTGTTTCCTTAGATGCTGATAGTCCAGGTTGGTCAATAGGTTCTGCATATGAGTTTTCATTGGTTTCCAAAAGAAAATGGATTAGCTGAAAAATAATGACTAATTAATTATATATACTTACTTCATATATACATGTACTATACTTCATATATACTATACTTCATTTGTTTACTTGTACATTTTCAATTTCTTTAAAAACAATAGTATAATACAAAATGTGCTAGTGCTGGGATATGATTTTTGAAAGTATTACATGTATCCTGTTTTTCCTTTTCCTCATCTTTTTGAGCTATTTTCTCTTATTTCTTAGGCTTGCTGCCATCAAATATTTTAGTTACTGCATCTTCTATTTAATAGGTTTTGGTGTGTATCCCAATATCTTAACTTAAATAGATATTAATTTAACTTTGAATATTTAAAAAGCAGTGTTTACCCATCCCTTCATATTTATAGCCTGTACAAAATGTTCACTGGATAAGGATAGATTAAATTAGAAAATTATTATATAAGTAAAAGTTTGTTGTAAATAAACTCTGGTTATACACATTAAGAATTATTAGTATTTACTGAGTAAAAAGCAAATATAACTGGTACTTACCCTGATATCCTCTTTAAAAGACTCTTTCTCAAAATGCCGTTCAAAAACAAAAGATTCATTTCCAAGGTTATGTATCCAATTATTGCACAATGTTCATAGTTTTGGGGGGAGATCAGGGATGCTAAAAGGTAGATACATGTATTCCTTTTCCTTTGACCACAGTGCTAAATTTCGCTTGAACTCCCGACATTTAGATCATAGATACTCTGTAACCCATTTAGTGCTAGGCACAGCAGTAATGTAATGAATTGCCGCATACACGTCATCAGCCGCCATGATAAGAGATTCTCCCATTCAGCTCAGTTTTCAGTGTAAATGACAGATTAAATCTTGTTATCAGCAGCAATTATTTTTTCTATGCTAGATTTTGTTGTCTTCATGGTACCAGTTTTCACATATCAAAATTTTATTTTTGACCCTACGTTCCCTTTAACTTGAACGATGGAACGATTAGTACACCAGGATTTTTTTTATTAATCTTTGCAGTTTGTCTTACTACAATATAGATTTGTGTAATGTGTATTCCTTTAGAGGCGAGGAAGAGAGTGATTATACTCTAGTATAGTGTTCTATAGTGTGAATGCAGTCGCGGGTCATTGTCCGCTGGGTCACTGTTCGCTAAGCACATGCCTCGGAGATGTCGCTGTACTCATGAACAATGATATTGCCCCATATTTATTATTATTTATTCTGGACAAGTTAAAGCAGTCTCATGTACTATCGTACTTATAGGAACATTTTTTATAAATTAAACCTGTGTTGTTATACTTGGATCAGATTATCGACATGAATTGACAACCCATCAGTTCATTTGCACGCTCGCACATTAAAGCGTGGAAACGCTGATTAAATTTTCATGTCAAGACTCTGGTACACGAAAATGAGATTCTGGTTCACGCCATTGAGGATTTTTTTTGTCGCGAAAGACCAAATTAGTTCCAACTAATTATTGGCATGGCCGTCAAGTCGTTGATCTTGTTATTTTAAGATTTAAAGTTTTTGTTCCTGACCGGCAAACACTGGTTTAAAATAGTAAGAGATGTGATCACGCTTAGTTAAAAAAAAGTACTATATTTTATAAACATTTATAGCTCTTTGATATGTGTGGACATCTTTGTCTATAGTACATTATTGCATATCATTGATAAATGATTTCCTGGTATATTACACTGTACATACAGTGAAATCTGATAGATAAACCCGAAATACCATTACTGATTGATACACAATATGCTCAGTAGTAATGCTTCTTGTTCAAAATCGGAAAAACCTCCTTATCCAACACTTGCTCTCCGTGACCTGGTTTGACATATTTAGGTGACTTGGTAATTAACGTTTTTTTTTTAAATTAAAAAGTCAGCAACCCAATTTTAAAGTCAGCGACCTAAGACCGGTATACATTCCTCGCGGACTGTAAACGCGTCATTTAATAATGATAATGATAACAAACCTACCAAAGAACTGTTTGATTTTCAGATATTTATATTCAAAGACCCCTATCATGATCCATATAACGTACTATACCTCCGGTGCAGGTACACATTTCTGATTTGATAATGAATTGTACAATTACATTGATTTAATGTTTTCTATATACGCACAGACTACTTTTTCTCATTGCAAAACAATCATTCAAAACATTACACAAACACCTTTATATCATTACACAAACATCCTTTATGCCATTACACGTACGTCCTTTATATCATTACACAAACATCATTTATATCATTACACTGACGTCCTTTAAATCATTACACAAACACCCTTTATATCATTACACAAACATCCTTTATATCATTACACAAACATCCTTTATATCATTACACGGACGTCCTTTATACCATTGCGCAAACATCATTTATATCATTACACAAACATCATTTATATCATTACACTGACGTCCTTTAAATCATTACACAAACACCCTTTATATCATTACACAAACATCCTTTATATCATTACACAAACGTCCTTTATATCATTACACAAACGTCCTTTATATCATTACACTGACGTCCTTTATATCATTACACGGATGTCCTTTATATCATTACACTGACGTCCTTTATATCATTACACTGACGTCCTTTATATCATTACACAAACATTTTTATATCATTACACGGACGTCCTTTATATCATTACACGGACGTCCTTTATATCATTACACTGACGTCCTTTATATCATTACACAAACATTTTTATATCATTTCACGGACATCCTTTATATCATTACACGGACGTCCTTTATATTACTATAGTATTACACAAACATAATTTATATCATTACACTGACGTCCTTTAAATCATTACACAAACACCCTTTATATCATTACACAAACACCCTTTATATCATTACACAAACATCCTTTATATCATTACACTGACGTCCTTTATATTATTACACAAACATCCTTTATATAATTACACAAACATCCTTTATATCATTACACAAACATCCTTTTTATCATTTCACAAACATCCTTTAAATCGTTACACAAACATCCTTTATATAATTACACAAACATCCTTTTTATCATTTCACAAACGTCCTTTATATCATTACACAAACATCCTTTATATCAGTACACAAACATCCTTTATATCATTACACAAAAATCCTTTATATCATTACACAAACATCCTTTATATCATTACACGGACGTCCTTGATATCATTACACAAACATCGTTTTTGCATTACACGGACGTCCTATGTATCGTTGTACAAACATCTTCTATGTTATTTTACTTATGACCCCTATGCGAAAAAGCGGTCATCCATCTCTAATATTTATTTTAGAAGGTGAAATTCCCCCCCCCCCCCCCCTGCAAACGGCCATTTTCATCATATTGATTGACATAAAATCATCAGACCCATACTTGTATCTTAAAAGCAAATCGGCCATAATCATTCCAAAAATGTCAGACTGTTCTACATTCGCTGTATTCCGTCAGACTGTTCTACATTAGCTGTATTCCGTTTCCTTTCTCTGTTTTGTTATTGCCAGACCCTGAATTGCGTAATCCCCCCGGAGTTGAATACTCTACATACTGCTAGTACATGCACTCTACTGTTTGTGTACTGTTTACCATTTTTTCGCGATGATCCAATTACACTTAATCAGTTCGGCCATGAGCCAAGGATTACTCATGACGTCAATAGTGTATGGATGAAGGGTAGGTCACTTGAACTAAGACGGACTTTAATTTAATTCACAAACATTTCAAATATTTTCAAGGACATTCAGCGGAGGACAACAGAGATTAAAACGGAATATCAAGAATGTTGTTTTACCATGTAGATTTTGGACATTTTCTGTTATTTCTTTCATTGTACAGTTGCCGTACATATGACTACTATGGACGTTATTGTAGCTTACACCCCTTGCGCGGTAGCCAAGTGGTTAGGACGTACGATTCATAACCAAGAGGCCCCGGTTTCGATTGTCTCTTATGGCGCTGCTTCAAACCTCAAGTAGCGACTGGTACTGGAGGGGGAAATCACGGATCTTTCGGTGCATAATAACCATGCACAAATGACCATATAAGATTGTACTAAGGACAGCGCCGTGATTGTACATGTGACCGTATCAGGATTGTACTAAAGCTCGTACCATATTTGTAAAAATGACCATACAATGTCATGACCGTACTATGATTTGTACAACGATTGTACAACCACTGACAGTACACTGATCTTGGATCATACAAATCTCACTCCATTTTGAGCTCACTATTGATCATAGAAAAGGAAAAACAATATTCTTCAAACAATATATCTGATTTTGTTTTTACAAATACCAGCTTCAAGTACATAGGATTTACTTTAGGAAATGACGATGGGAGGACTGTGGGTGTTGTCAGGCACGGAGTATAACGGTTATCAGTATAATCAATTCAATTCATTTATTGACATCGACAATAAGATGGCAAACTGTCAAGATTACTTATCAGTTAAAACTGCTTACCTTGCGAATAATATTAATGTAGATATGTCATAAAAAGTTCAGAAATTGTTTTGTGTTCCAATGACCATGTGCTTCTACATATGTATCTTAATGACAAAACTATGCACACACAAAAAAAACCCAAAACAATAAACCACAATCTCAGTATTTACAAACATATCGAATGAAATGTTATCTAAACAAATGTTTACAGAGTTATTAAAGGACATCTAGTATGGCTGTGCCAAGGCTCATTGGTAAACAAAAAGGTCACGGCCATGGAGAGTGTATTGTACTCACTCCATAATGATACTGGAAGTACTTTTAAGGCTTTCTTAATACCCATCGTATATTGTGAATTTCGTTCATTGGTGCACACTGGATGTATCAGAGTTTGTTAATCATGGTAAAATGAATGAAGTTTAAGACAAAAAATATTGGAGGGGCGATTATTATAAAAGTTCTGCAATCACTAACCC